>NC_057814.1:466390159-466571088 GCF_018294505.1 Triticum aestivum | reverse complement strand
ACCTCACAAGTTATGTCTCTCCTTTCTCTAACAAAGGGCGATTGATCTTCCTATGTAGTTACGTCTGCTTACCACAGCCACATCATCCCCCCACATCATTCGTGCATGCCTCCTGACCCGTCTCTCACACGCACGTGCACAGACAACAAGCAGCCCTCTCCTCTCTTATTGATATTGCGGGCGTGCCCTCCATTTGTCTAGCAAGCCTATCCCACCATTTGTTAGAAGCAACTCCACTACCACCCCCTCCAACACTCTAGCTCTGTCTCTCTCCCAACCTTATTCCTCTCCTGCACATATGCATGGATGCCGATCGATCTCCCTTAACTCATGAGGCAGATCGATCTCCTTAATACATGTCGTAGGCCTCTCTCCTCCTCCACACATATACCAGCCATTGTACCTCTATAGTTAATTGGGCCTCCCTCTTCCCCCACCACACACCGATAGTCGAGCGCTGCAGGTAGGTATCCATGCCACACAGACAAACTGCACATGTCCCATCTCACGTTCCAGTAGGCCAGCCACTCTATATCTTTGACATGGGCACACACAAATTCGATGGCACTCTTTATTGATCGCGCGCACGCACACACACACATCATCCCTCTCTTCGATTCTATGGACACCTCAAGCCGATGATACCTCCAGTCTCTTCTCGTGGATCGCCCCCTCTATATGTATGTTATATCCATGACTCTATTTCACACACATTGCATATGTTACATTTTTTAATTGACCCCCCCCCCAAAACTCTCAAGAACCCACACACTATATCTCTCTAGGTTTGTATCTCTCTCACACAACCCCACGTAGGTGGTGTACGTATACAAGAAGAGAATAGGTGCACCGTGCACGTACTCACGCTTCGTGCCCAGCCACACCCACGCGGGTACGCGGTGGAGCTCATTTCTTTACGAAATGGCAGCCCACGTGCTAATTTGAATGCATGTAGCGGTTGTTTACCTAGGGAGGTCGTGTTCCACGCATGGACGAAACAAAGTTTGACTTGACGCGTTGCCGCGTTATTTTTAAATAAAGTTATAGCGCTCAATGGCACGTACACAGAATATAAAACGAATTTTATGGAGAAAAAGGTAGTCCGCTCACTATATACAATGGAGCCTGCCTGCCTGGTTTGTCGCTCTTCAGAGTATCTCACACAAGGCTGCAGTGGCCTCTCTCTCTCACCGTTGGTCACTGATCCGGCCGCATCCCGTCTGCCGGGGGAAAGGGAGTGCGGTGGCCTCTCTCTCTCTCACCGTTGGTCACTGATCCGGCCGCATCCCGTCCGTCGGGGGAAAGGGAGGAAGTGCATCGTTTCTCCGTTTGATGGCGCCGAGGCAGCACGTCCCGATCTGCGGTACACGCCGTTCTCTCTGACCAAGCTCGGGCGCGGCAGGGCCTACGCCACCTGCTCGTAGATTCCGCCCACCGCCGCTCACCTAGTTACATCCCGATGACCTCCAGGTATCCCCTCCGGCCTTGCTCCACTGCCTGTCTTCCCACGTCGCTGCAGGTGGATCTTCCATAGTTCTTTGCCCAAAACGTAGCTCGTCTGGCGTACTTTCCATATTGCATTCTCGTCCTCACACCGGTTTAGACAAACACAACCGTGTTGTTATCTTCCCTTAGGACAAGGAATATGCTTCTTTTTTGTCGTCGCATCTGTCATCAACTGTTATTGGCCAGTAATTGTTTCCTTTCTACTCGTTGCTATTGCGACCTTTTGGTGAACTGCACAAATCACTTTTTTCTTAAAAGTGTTTTCTGCAGTTGTACTAAAATGTCACACGGGCAACGTCTCTACATTTCAGTGCGACTGCACAAAGGGAGATTGGTTTTGCTCTATCCTCCTCATCCAACTCCGAGCCTAATCTTCTCCAACTAGTTAGTCTTAAGAGAGACTGCAAAGGTGACCGGCTTCTATTTGTGTGTTTATTGTTTCATCAGCAGTCCTCTATTATCGTAATCACACTTAATATCTTTGGAACAGGGACGCTCAGCTCTATTTTAGTGGAACTGCACAAAATGATCGAAATGTTGCATGCTCCGGACAGCTACTTTTTTCCCAACATGCCTTGCTGATTTAGATAGAGCTGGGGGACGTTGCTGCCAATGAAAGCATGGATCAATATTAATTTAGCACCTTCTCACAACTCTGTCTTCAGTTGTGATGTAATTATTAGCTCTGATCTGCTAATAATTAACATGCATTAGCAAGGAAGTTAGTTTTTTATTGTTTCCGAAAGAGCATCGATTGCAAGACACGCGAAACAAAAGCTGAAAGCTCACACCATTGTACAATTTCATGTCGCTGGAAAATTATTTGTATAGTACGTCAATTATGTAAACAAATGATGGAAGCTTGATAGCATTGCCAGAAGCCTCTTCATTATCCGGGTCCATGTGCCATGCAAAAAATTATACTCCTTCGTTCCTAAATATTTGTCTTTTTACAAATTTCAAACGGGCATATTTTAGAGTGTAGATTCACTCATTTTGCTTCGTATGTGTACTCCCTCCGTTCCTAAATATTCTATTCGTCTTTCTAGAGATTTCAACAAGTGACTACATACGGAGCAAAATGAGTGAATCTACACTCTTAAATATGTCTATATACATCCGTATGTGCCAGTCCATTTGAAATCTCTAAAAAGATAAATATTTGAGTAGTCACTCGTTGAAATCTCTAGAAAGACAAATACTCCGGAGTATATTTAAGAACCGAGGGGGTAGTGCACAACCGCATGGGAGACTCAGCCCGGTCGTTGCGCCGCATTAATAGTGAGTAATGAGCAGTCAAATCATAAGCCCCACCTTTCCCATTGTAAGTTGCTCTGAAGAAGCAACCATCAATACGCTCTTCTTTGAATCCGCTCATACTACTCCATCCGTCACTGTTTATACAGCGCGCTTCAGAAAAAAGAAAAAAAATCTGTGGGACCAAGGCGACTAGCGATCGGCCTGAAAAATAGCATTGGTAGTTATAGCACGGCGTCTATTACTAGAGGGAATAATGCGTACACACATGCATGCAGTGCTTCCACCCCGGGTACACACATGCATGCACTTACTCCACTCCGTAGTAGTACAGTACATGGAGAGAAAATTGTGGACTTGATTGCGGTTACCACGCCCTAATTAATTGAGCATTAAACCAAACACGTCTAAAGTCTCTCTGGTGGTGGAAATGCATTGAGAGAAATGCATCATAATGAAGCGCGCCCTGTAAACTGTGACGGAGGGAGGAGTAGTATGAAGGTGCAAAACCAAGTACGCGTATGGCCAGTCGGTCAACGCACCTCCTCTTGGCATATCACTGACATGTGGGACAGGAGTGTGAGCAAACCGATCTCAATTGACGGCAAAGAGCCAACCCGCCGTTCCTTGAGAGAGACGAGGAGCGAGAACACACAGACGGGCTCGCACGGAGGCCAAGATATATTCGAGCATGGTTGGTTGATCGATATCATTCATTACATGTGGGGCTGCCGTTTTCCGCCCTTCTCCGGAATAAACGTGTACTTTATCAGAGATAAAAAATAAGAGTACAGACGCTCCACCATGCGGTTCTAGTAGTAGTACTACTCGTACTACTGCGCTTGGCTCTTCGCCTCTTCGTGAAGTCGAACAATGATGGTACTCCGCATGTTGGGTACTACAGTGTATGCCTCTGACAATCTGACACCGAATGGACTGATGCATGTCCACCGAGGGTAGGTTGCATTAGTCAAAAGGCGTAAGCGAGCTTCACCTTGTCCTGCAAGCTTCTCCTCGTTCTGCGAGTTGACGGGACACACCAAAAAGTAGTGCTAGTCCATACTCCCTCCTTTCCGGTTAATATGGCTTAATCTTTTTTGCGGGTAAATGAGAGAGCTTTATTCATATATAAGCATTCTTAGGACGATCAGCCAAGACATTGGTCACTAGGAAGCGAGGTACCCCGCAAAAAAGAAGTAGGAAGCGAGGTGTTTCATCAAGCCAGCTCTCGGCCACATTCAAAGTGCAGCAAGCACGGTTCGCACGAAGATGCGCCGCAAGGTTTGCTGACCTGTTTACATGCTGAATAACAAAAAAAGAGGAAATATTATCGAGCGCTACTATTTGTAACAGGATATGAGCCAGAATTGAGCAAGAATTGTGGCGAGTGTTCCATGCAATCAACTTCCATTATCACATGCGAGAACCCTCGAAGAGAACCAAATGTGTTGAAGATTGCTTTATCACATTTTAAAATTATAATAAGAGTGCAGACGCTCCTCCATCCGGTTCCTAGTACTAGTATAGTACGTACCTTTATAGACTATAGTAGTAGTACTAGTAAACTTTGCGCTTGGCTGTTCGCCTATTCGGGAAGTCGAACAATAATAGCACTAGTAGTATAGTGTACGCTTCTGGCAATCTGACACCGAATTAACTGTTGCACGTCCACCGCCTGAGTGAGGGAGAGCTTGCATTAGTCAAAAGTTTCTCCTTGTCCTGCGAGCCACCGCGCGCAAGCTTCTCCCGTCCTGCAACCTTCTCCTCGTTCGGCAAGTTGACGGGACACAGCAAAGTAATGCTAGTCCATGCTGCCTCCTCTCCGGTTAATATGGCTTAATTTCAAATGAGATAAATACACTATCTGTAACTGTATATTTGTAAAAATACGGTCAGTGGACTTCATAATATGCTCATTGCACTCAATATATATATTTTCCGGTGTTTATACGGTCACTAGCTCACCCTGACTGAGTATGTGTGTGCATGCACGTGTAGGTTGAGCACTTCAGCGTGACCATGTGTGTTCCGTCGTGTGCTCGGACATGTATGCATTAGGGCGTCGCGCGCGTTTTTGCGTCCATGTGTACGTGTGACTGTTGCATACACGTAGGGGGAGTATGTGTAGGGGCCACTAAGGAGCAGTCAAATCACACAGTAAGTTAGTCGGAAGAAGCAACCATCATTTCACTCTTGAATGACACATACGCAATATAAAATGGTTGATATGGAGAGAAAAAGAAAACCACTATATATACACTAGTAGGAGCCTAAGCTACAAGCCTGCTTGCTTAGGTTGCTCTCTTCACAAGCATAGAACGACGGGCCTGATCCCGCAGCTCGGGGAAGGGAACAATGTTCTGCGTAGACGTGGTCGACATCGGCGAGGGAGAAAACCCACAGTCGGTGTGTCCCAATCGGGGGTCACCGCGGTATGGGCCGATGCCGCGTCCCAACCGCCCTTCTAGCTACAGCCCGACGTCCTAGGTAGTCCATCTTCCTTTTGGAGCCGGCTTGCTCCACTGCCGTAGCTCCATCTCCATGTCGATCTTTCTCTACTTCTACCGGCTTCTACTTGTGATGAGTTTATGTCTCATGAACTAGTGCCAGTACTATTATTCTAATCACACTTCTTTAATATCTTTGCCATCAGGGATGCTCAGGTCGATTTTAGTGGAACTGCACAAAAGCATCGTATGATCCGAGGGTGCCAGCCGTCTTTCCTTCGACAGGTTCTACCTGGCCAGGAAATTAAATCATGTTTAGGGTTTAGGGTTTAAGTCGTAGTGACCCCATCATTAGTTTTTCTTTCGTACACGCTCTCACAACTTTTTTCTTTAGTTGTGAAGTAAATATTGGCTATGATCTGTGAATCATTAAGATGCATTAGCATGCGTGTTACTTTTCCTTTGTATTTGATGGAATGTTGTAACGGGGCAACCTTGGAATAGGAATGAAAATGGAGAGGAAAGTTTCCGTTTTTTGGAGAAAAAATGGAAACGGAGAGAAACCAACGTTTCGTTTCGTAGGATCGCACCATTGAGCAATACCAACGTTTAAATCACGTCTGTCGTGTTCGTGTCTCACCCTCCTCCACGGCTCGACCCCATACGGTCGCTCGGCATGCCACTCACAGCAAACCGAGTATACGATAACTTTCCCGCCTGCTTGTCGATGGATCGCGCCATGGAGTACTAGCACTACTGGAAGAGATTGACGAGTTGGGGGAGGACGGCTAGCTGTAGCACGGACTCCCAAGAACTTTTTACATGCATGTTGTAGCCGGCTATTGCAACCTTTGAACGCGGAGCAGCCGCGTGCACCCGGAAGCGGCACGGGCGACGCTCTCCCGACCGGCGCGCCGCTTCAATGCCGGCGCCAGTGAGAGGTCGGGTCCGCTCTGGCCGGGCATGAAAGCGGCACTGACTGTTTCGGGCAGGAAGCACGCGCGGGTGATGAAGAGGGTTCGGGTTGGTCAGGACCGGCCGTGGCAGCGGTCCGGACATGCACAAACAAGAGATGTTGTACGTTAATATTGCTGCATATATAATCAGCAACGTAAATAATGTGCCAGTTGGACAAATATATAAGCGCGAGCCTCAGCGCTTGTTCGCTAGGGTTTGCACTCTCCACACGCTCGCCGCACTACATATATGTTACACGCTGGAGGCTCAGCGTTCATTTGCTAGGGTTTGCTATATTCACAGTGTGTCACCCTCTCTTCACCAGATCTAAACAATACTACGTTGGCCTCTTGTCTCTCTCTCCCCCCCTCACAGCTGGTGCAGGAGGCGTCCGTATCCCGTCGCACCGGGAAGGGGAGGAGGTGCAACGTTCACTCTATCGCCTTCGGCGAAAGAGGCAATCCACTGCCGGCTGCACTGTTCTCTTTCACCTAGCGCCTGTGCGGGAGGGCCACCGACCCCTTCTTCCTCGCTGTCGTACGTAGTGTGGGCAGATCCGGCCTCCCGCCGCACGCCTTGCCACATCTCGACTACCCTAAGGTATAAGTTTCTTTGAAACCGTCGTTGCTCTAGCTGCATGTGGATTTTTTTCGATCAATAGTTGAATCTAGGTCTTGGTTCAAAGAGGAAAGAAGGGTGCGGTGGGCTGGAGCAAGAATCTAGGACATGGTTCAATGAGGAAAGGAGGGGCGGAAAGTAGTATAGACTGGCTATCCAGCCTCTTTGTAGGTCGAAAAGGGAAAAAGGGGGTAACCCAGTACACATATCTATAAGGAACTGATCTCTTTGTTGAAAAGGGAAAGAAACTGGGGGGGTCGGGTAGTTTGTGCAGGACTAGATTTGCTACCCTCACATAGGAAGAAGGTTCAAAGAGAACAAATATGGGACTAGCGCATATATGCTGCTTGGCTACATACTCTGCATCACCCATTTATACGTGTGGACGCACATGGTGCTGGCATCTCCCATATAGCTATTTTGCTGTTGTTAATCTAAGAATGCCGCCGGAAAATTGAAGCAATGCCACTATTAAAAGTAAATTACATTTTTTAACGAATGTTGTTTCAAGAGAATGTCTCTGTTAATATGAATCAATGCAACCGTTTTAGAAATGCTACTGTCCTACTTTGTTTTCCATCCAAGATAAGTTAGATGCTTGTTTCTGTCACCGTTTTTTTCATCCTCCTTTACCGACAAGTAATTGTTTCCTTTTTTGCCTCTGTTAAAACAGGGCTATCGATTCAACTTGTTGCTATTGCGACATTTTGCTTCAGTACTCGAAACACTTATGTTTCAAGAGTGTTTTGTGCAGTTCAACTTGAATGTCACACCGGTGACTTTGCTTAATTTTGGTGGAACTGCACAAAAGGAGATCGAGATTTGTTTCCAGTCTTCGTGGCGAGTTGTTTCAAATCTTGGTCTCAACCACATGATGTGCAGTGTGCTTTGAGATGTTGTGCTACTTGTTTTGGTACTGTTTTAAATAAATGTTGAATTGAAGCTATTGTATTGCTGTCTTTTCCCATTAAGTAGTGAACAAAAATGGGACCAACCCAGACATGATGCTTGTTGCTTTGTTACAACAAATTCAGGATCACCCCCTTTATAAGCCAGTAATTGATGCCACTCTCAGAATTAACTACTGAATCTTATTTCAAAACTGCAACACTTGTTAGGGATTGGCGGGATTACCATTTTTGTGGCCGCATATTTCATCCTCATTTATTAGCCAGTAATTGATTCCTTTTTGCCTCTGTTTAAACAGGGATATCTATTCAACTTGTTGCTATTGCGACATTTTGCTTTGCTACGCGAAACACTTTGCTTGATTTGAGTGCAACTGCACAAAACGAGATTGGATTTCCTATTCGTGTTGGCAGATTCGTATTTTATCTTGTCTGTCTCATGAAAGGTCAGTACAGGCCTTCATCCACATGATTGTGCAGTGTGCTTTGAGATGTTGTGCTACTTGTATTGGTACTATTTTAAATAAATGTTGAATTGAAGCTATTGTATTGCTGTCTTTTCCCATTAAGTACTGAACAAAAATGGGACCAACCCAGACATGATGCTTGTTGCTTTGTTACAACAAACTCTGCATCACCCCCTTTATAAGTAGATGGAAGCATATACTACTGTTGCGCCCACTCTCCCCTGGAACTGTTTATGCTTTTCATTAATCTAATGCCGCTGGTAAAATTAAGCAACGCCACTCTCAGAATTAATTAACTACTGAATCTTAGTTCAAAACTGCAACACTTGTTAGGAATGGTACTATCCTGCTTTGTAGTTCTTTCTACATGTTTAACCAAGGTATTGTTAAGGTAATGTCTCTGTTAAAATGAATCAGTTGCATTGTTTTAGGAATGGCACTTTTCTGCTTTGTCGTTCTTTATACATGTTAAAACAAGGCATTGTTAAGATAATGTCTCAGTCAATATGAATGAATCACACTGATGGAGAATTGCTACTCTCCTGCTTTGTTTCCCATTAAGATAAAGTAGATCAGTAGATGCTTTTCTTCTGGGAGTACAAGTCATCAACCGTTATTTCTCAGTAATTGTTTCCCTTATACCTATTGTTGCTTACAGGTATATCAAAATTAAAGCTCGGTTTTATTCCGACTTCGATTTTAGTTGAACTGCACAAAAGGAGCCAATGTGTCCAAGGAAAACTGCTGCATTACTGGGTCCAGTTGGTCGTTCCACTTTGCAGAAAGAAGCAGTCACTGTTTGCGCTACATTACAGAAGGAATGACCGAGAAGCTTTACAGAGTATTATTAGACACCGGTGACATGACTAGTCTGCAGAGACCATTGGCAATTTAACAACACGTGGAGTGCCCTGGGCAAAAAGTGCCCAAACAAGTACAAGAAGCTACGACAGGACTCCACGATCATAGGCATTACATATTTTGAATGGGAAAAGCTTGTCAAAGTTTAATCATTGATGTTAGCAAGAAGACGTTAGTTTAATATATTGGAATTGGAAAACCTTGTCAAAATTTGCTCATTGATGTTAGCCAGAAGACATGCATTTGATATTTTTGAGTGGGACGCCCTTGCTGTGAGCAGTGTCGAGTGTTTTTTCCTATTCCTGTGTTCAGTTTAGAAGTAAATAGTTACTGTGCTGAGATATTCCTATGTTAAGAGTTTGTTCTGAATATTGTCTATGTAATGCCAGGCCTTGTGTTTGATTGCAAAGTTGAGCTTGGAATGTTGTGGCATGCGGCATCACGAGCTGTTCACAGTGCCTCCTGAGAATAATGCTTCGTATTGTTTTGCATGTCGATCTAATGCGAGTGATTTGCTTGTTAAGAAGATCATCCTCTTCTGTTGTTTCCGTGCTTAAGAAGTTCATCGTCTTCTGTTGTTTCTGATGACGAGTAAATTACACTTGTATGTTAATAGATGTTTGAAATAAACCAGAGATCCCAAGCGCGGCCTTACTGTTTCATGCCGTCTCAGATTCTCGAAGGTGCTCATAGGTGTCCGATGATCCTGGCTTCCTAAATGAGCAGTGGGCGCTGTATCAGACCATCCGTAGGGCCCACAAGGCCCTCTCCGTTGTCCTTCGAGTTGTTGCGCTCGCCTTGGTGCCGAGCATTGTTAACATTGTCAACGAACATGAGGATTCAGGAGATGACTTAATTTTGACTGGATGACACTAGGGACCCACTAGGGCCATAGCCGTACGTACGCAAGTGCCTCCTTGTTATGAACAACTATATATTTTTTTGCTTTCTCCTGGTTTCTTGACATCATGGTCCCACACCATTGTCAACCTATGTAGTCAATATAAACGAGAGAATTGCACAAGGTGCGGCCGACAACTGGGACCAAGCAGCTTGAGCAGTATTTGTGTTTTTGAGGCATGAGCACTGCAGAGTTTTTCTTGGCGATGATTTCGTTGTTGTTCAGAGGAGAGCAGGGTATTAACTGGGCGGGCTGTGGCCCGTCTAGCCCAGGCCAGATATCCAGCCCAGATACTATTTTTTCAAGATGAAAATGGCTAGCCCAGCTATACGTCTTTTTGAGGAATACCTAGGCAAGGTCAACTTGTTATTCTCCGCCCCGCTGGGCTGCAAATCTTTCCTAGGAGGGATGCATTAGGCTTAACAGGAAAATGGGCTTTAAAAAATAATAAATGGGATGTAATTATAAAAACTGGGCAGTAACTATAAAAAAATGCACCAAACATGAAATTACTTTATAAAATATTATTTATGGATTTTGAAAATCTTAAATTTTCATTGTTGCGCGCGCAATGTTTCGTTGGATTCTTACGTAATACAAATTTATATTTAATCTGACTAGAAATTTCGGGATAAAAATATTTCGGATCCCATCAAAATGTGGGAAATTTTATTCAATTCTGTCTTCGGCGGTTGGTTGAAGTTATTAATCGTCGTCCTAGCTAGAAAATGGGATGAACTTTTAACAAACTGTAAATGGGCTGTTGTAAATTCCATTAGAATTCAAAAATGGGTTGTACATTCTTACAAAACGCAAATGGGCTATAAGTTCTCTGCCACACACTTGTGGGCCTACTAAGCGACGCGTCCCCTAAAAAAATAAGTTGACGCGTATGCAAGGCTTGGTCAACTTATTATAGTCAACACACGGTTCTAGCAGCAGTGGCCGTTGGATGTCGTGCTTCTTCTTCAATCTCGGATATTCTTAGCTTCGGCCGCCCAAAAAATGATTCCTCCCCTTGACATCTGGGTGCACCGTTTCGGAGGCTGACCTGTGGGCCTACTAAGTTGGAGCGTACCTAGGGCTTTGTCAACTTAGTCAATATAAACGATTCTAGCTTCAGTGACCGTACGATGTCCATCCAACGGCCGTAGTGCTTCTTCAACCTCTGGTCTTCTTGGTCCAGCCGCCCAAAGTAGCGCTGGTCGTGCTGCCTGCTCCTGCCTCCCATGGCCGGCTGTGCTGCCGCGGAGGCCTCACCGCCCCCATACTACTCCCACCGCTGGCCAGGCCATCCCTCCACTCACCCACATCCCCTGTTATTCTGCGGCGACGGCAGCCTAACACCGCAGCCGAACCAGTGAACCCTCGTACTCCTCTCAGCGTGGGCTTCCACTGCCGCGTCTTCCTTGGCTCCGCGTCGTCCCCTTCCCAGGCCTCGCCGTCGTCCACCGCCGTGGTTCTCTCGGCGCGGCGTGGTCAACGTGGTCAGCGACCGACTTCCATCGGAAGAGTACTGTGCGTGGAGACGCTGACAGCTGGGTCCACGACGGCCGCAAGGAAGTGCCTCCTTATTACGCGCAAAATAATTATTCCTCCACCTGACAGCGGGGACCCACCGGACGGGCCACCGTATTTCGCGAAAAAAACGTTTCCCCCTGACTGCTGGGACCCACCAGCTACACCTTCGCACACAAGGAAGTGTGTCCGGGCAAAAAAAAATGATTCGCCCCATGACTGCTGGGACCCACCAGCTACATCTTCGCACGCAAGGAAGTGCCTGACAGTCGGAACCCACCTGGTCGAAGCGGACGTAGCGTTGTCATTCTGGTCGCGAACATGTACGGACATATATACTGGTGGATGTAGAGGCGCGCACGTGTCGTAGTAGAGGCGCGCACGTAGCATGTACACGTACGTACAGCGGCCAGGGTGCAAGAAAGAAAATACGGCCACGTATGTGTACATATGGGCGGGGTCTCGAACGCCTACTCGCGCATACGTATGGCGAGGGCTCGTTGACATGGCTGGGTCGGAACGGAGAAACAGCGTCGTCGTCGTGTTCACGGGGAGGCAACGGAATGCGTCGTGTTCATGGGGAGGCAACGGAATGCGTCGTGTTCATCGGGAGGCAAAGGAACGCGTGGGAGCCAACCGGCTGGGTCGGAACGGAATGCATGATCGTGTTCATCGGGAGGGCTTGGACGGAACAGGCGATGGACACGAGGCCTGGCATACCGCACAATGGAGGAAACGGCCTTGTGTTCGACCGGCCACGTTCGAAACAGGATCCTGTTCATCGGGAGGGGTCTGGCGTACCGCAAAACGGACGAAACGGACCTCCTACGGTCGAAACGGGGGCCCTGTTGATTGGGAGGGGTGTGGCGTACCGCAAAACGGACGAAACGAACCTCCTACGATCGAAACGGGGGTCCTGTTGATCGGGAGGGGTGTGGCGTACCGCAAAACGGACGAACCGGACCTCCTACGGTCGAAACGGGGGTCGTGTTCATCGGGAGGGGTGTGGCGTACCGCAAAACGGGACTCCACGGGATACTGTTCATCTCCACCGTCGACCTCCTCTAGCCTCCACGGGCTACCGTCGACCTCCTCCAGCCTCCACGGGCTCCTGTTCATCCAGCGTCCACCGCGCGCTACTCCACTGGCTACTGTTCAACCACCCCTCCACGGGCACCCCTCCACCGTCTACTGTTCATCCAGCCCTCCACACCACGGGGTCCTGTTCAACCACCCCTCCACGGGCATCCCTCCACCATCTACTGTTCATCCAGTCCTCCATACCACGGGGTCCTGTTCATCCAACCCCCCCCCCCCCCGCAACGCTCACTGTTCATCCCAGAGGCAGCATCGATCGGCTTCAGTTAGTAGCAGTAGCGAAAGAATCGCTTGATCGGGTTCAGTTAACAGCCATCTATCGATCGCTCGGGTTCAGTAACGCGTAGCCTGCAGTGCAATTGCTCGGGTTCAGTTAGAGCCCAACGCCTCGCTCGGGTTCAGTTAGAGCCAACGCCTCGCACACACGCGCGTACGTGTACAAGAGAAACGCGCATCGCTCGGCCCCCGACCTCCCACCGAAACCGGGAACTCCCCGAAATTTTCCTCGCCCTCGCTTCTACCACAGTTTTTTCCGTCATGGACGGCCCAAAGAATGTCATGCAGCTGCGTCTACGGCCCGCCCAGGACAAAAAGCCCATTTTCTGTCATGATTTGTTGTCATAGAAGTAGGAGCCCACCACATCTATGATGATAGCGGGTTTTGTCACAATTATCGTCATAGAAGTGTCATATGTATGACAGAATTTTTTTTCGTTCGGCCCAAAATGTCACGAATGTGTCTTTTTTTTGTAGTGAAGGCCAAGCATCCAGCGAAGACTATCATGACCACTACTCGACCATTTGAATTGCTTCACATGGATCTCTTCGGACCCAACCATTATTCTGCAGTTTCAAATGATGCATCTCAATATGGCTTTGTTATTGTTGATGATTACTCTCGATACACATGGGTACACATTGTTACTTACAAACATGATGTGCAGGAAGTCTTGAAACGATTTTCCTCGAGGGCTTCAACCAACTTTGGTGTGAAGATCAAGCACATCAGAAGTGACAATGGAACTGAGTTCAAGAATTCTGGTCTTGATGACTATCTTGATGAACTTGGTATTACTCATGAGTTATCTACTCCTTATACTCCTCAGCAGAATGGTGTCGTGGAGCGCAACAATAGGACTCTTGCTGAGATGGCTCGCACTATGCTTGATGAATACAAAATGCCTCGTCGTTTCTGGATTGATGCAACTGATACTGCTTGCCACATCATCAACAGAGTATATCTTCACAAATTCTTCAAGAAGACTGCCTATGAACTCCTCACTGACAAGAAACCCAATGTGAGTTATTTCAAAGTCTTCGATGCTAAATGCTGGATTTGAGATCCTCATCACAACTAAAAATTTGCACCGAAAGCACATGAAGGCTTTATGCTTGGTTACGGAAAGGACTCGCACACCTACAGAGTCTTCAACAACGTTCTTCACAAGGTTGTTGAAACTGTAGATGTGCGGTTCGATGAAACTAATGGCTCGCAAAGAGAGCACCTACCTTCTGTGATAGATGAACCAGCACCTGAGGATTCTATCAAGTTCAAGGCTACTGAAGTTGTCATTCCTACCGCAGAATCTGCTAAAGAATTCATTCTAGAACATGAACAGCGTCGAGCTAATGCACCTGAAGAAAATGCTGAAGAAAATGGTGCTGAAGAAAATGCTGATCAAATTCCTCGACGACAACCAGCTCATCCTCGCGTTGCAAAAGAAGTGCAAGTTGAAAAGATCATCGATGACATTGAAGCACCAGGTCCTCTCACACGCTCAAAAGCTTCACATTTATCTAACTTTTGTGGGCACTATGCTTTTGTCTCTATTACAGAGCCCACTAAGGTAGATGAAGCATTTCTGGAGCCTGAGTGGATTCAGGCCATGCAAGAAGAATTACATCAGTTCGAGCTCAACAACGTCTGGGAACTGGTCAAACGTCCAGATCCTCGCAAGCACAATATCATTGGCACAAAGTGGATCTACCACAACAAGCAAGATGAAAATGGCCTTGTGGTGAGGAATAAGGCTCGACTTGTAGCTCAAGGCTACACACAGGTTTTGAAGATCCAAAGCATCCTGACAAAGTCTTCAGACTCAATAAGGCCCTCTATGGCCTCAAGCAGGCCCCTCGGGCGTGGTCTTCAAATTCGTCAATAGCGCAATGGCATATTCATATCTCAGGAGAAATACCTCAAGGATGTACTGAGGAAATTCGGCATGCAAGATTGCAAAGGCGTCAAAATTCCTATGCCCACAAATGGCCATCTGTGCACTGATGAATATGGTATTGACTTTGATCATAAGGCATGCCGCTCCATGATTGGTTCTTTATTGTACTTATTTGCATCTAGGCCAGATATAATGCTTAGTGTTTGCATGTGTGCCCGATTACAAGCTACACCATAAGGCTGTGAAGCGTATTCCTCGATATCTAGCTCACACACCAACACTTGGATTATGGTACCCCAAGGGCTTGGCTTTTGATCTCATTGGATATTCTGACTCTGACTATGCTGGTGATCGTGTGGACCGCAAGTCAACATCTGGTACATGTCATTTACTCGGATGATCCTTGGTCTGTTGATCCTCGAAGAAACAGAACTGCGTATCACTGTCTACTGCTGAAGCTGAGTACATTGCTGCTGGTTCTTGCTGTGCTCAATTGCTGTGGATGAAGCAAACTCTCAAGGACTACGGCGTCAACGTGAAGAATGTGCCTCTCTTCTGTGACAATGAGAGTGCCATCAAGATTGCTCACAACCCAGTTCAGCACTCGAAGACAAAGCACATTCAGATTCGTCATCATTTTCTTCATGATCATGTGTTGAAGGGCGACATTTCTCTTGAGCATGTGAAGACTGAAGAACAGCTAGCCGATATCTTCACAAAGCCCTTGGATGATAAGAGATTTAGCAAGTTACGGTGTGAGCTAAATATCTTAGAATCTTCGAATGTTCTTTGAAAAGGACACTCATCCTAAAACTTATGCAAAATTGATGACTTAGATGTGCAACACATGAAGAAACGTTTTTCTTCAATCAATGAAGAATAACACTCTAAGAGTGAAGAAATTAATGAAGAATTTGATTCTCAGAACCCTACGACAATTGTATGCGGTGTCTGAAATCATCATTCTTATACGGTGGGTCACACCACCACCAAAAGTTGAAAATCTTCAATTTGAGTTTTTCCTCAGTTTTGAAATTCCTCAGTTGCTCATGTTGTTCAACTTTGCATTGTCTTCACCTTTTCCGTGTTTTTTCTTCATTGGCTATATATATATATATATGAGTTCATGTCCTCCACAGAATTTACTTATGGCTAATTCTTCAAGTTGTTTTTTTTGCTAAGTGAATGTGATCGGACCCTACCCCCTCTATGCTAAACTCAACCCAATCTATTCACAAATTCTTCATGTGCGTTCTATTTGAAACTCGTTCAAAATCTTCACTGTGTCCTTGTCAGCTGAAGAATTTGCGAACAGAACGTTAAAACTTATCTTATCCAAAAATTTCGGTCTTGCCGCTCAAACCGTTCCGCATCCCACGGAATACTTATCTATTCACCCACGATCGCACACGATCTCCACTTCTCAGTACGTGGGTGACACATGTCAAGTGAATGAGAAGAGTCAGGGGCACGTTCGTCCTAATTCTTTGGGTGAACAGTTTTTTCACCGTGGCTATAAATACCCCCTCCCCTTCCTCACTTCTCTTTTACTCCGCTCGTTCTCTCGCCAGCTCGAGCTTCTCAAACCCTAGCGTCGCCGCTACTTCATCATCGCCGGTGAGGAAGAGCTTCACTTTCTCGACCTCGTCACCGTCGTACTCGCGCCGACCGCGGATTTCTTCACTCCGCCGCCGCCGTAGCTGTCTTCCTCAGCCAACTTTGGGCGTGGAAGATCTGCACTGACGAACTTCACATCTACACTTCCCAGTTCATCGTGTTCTTCGTCCAGGGTAATTAAAAGTTACTTTTACTGCCCTCTTTGATTCAAATGTTTTCTACAAAATCTTCACAGGTGTTTATTCTTCAGATTCTCACACACTAAAACACCTCACATGTCACCTGCTCTTGCTTTATTTCTCTAAGCTATATTTTTCTTCAAGATTCCTCAATTGTGTGGATTTCTGATCTGTACAACTCTGGAACCTAAGACAAAGAACGCTTAGTGAAATTCTTTAAGACTCATCTGGTCAAATTCCTCAAACTTGTTATTTTTACAAAACCTTCTGAGAACGCATATGACCTCTCCAAATTCCTCGCAACTATACTCTGTTCACAGGTACTCATGTCCGCTGCTGAATCACTAGGTTCTCATCAACTTAACTCATTTGCAGCATTCCTCGAAGAAAAGTTGCATACTTCTTCAGAGAATTCAATTGTTCAAATTCCTCAACTGAAGAAAATGGCTGAGGGTAAGAAGCCACAGAAAGGAGGAAAGAGGCCTGAAATCAATACTGCCTTTGAGATACCTGATGACATATACAAAGACTATTGCACTCCTGATGAGGCCAAGTTTGGTAAGGAGGACAAGAATCAGCGCAAGGTGCGCATACAGAGGATAGAGAGGAGATGGGCAAGAGAGTGGAGGGAGTACAGATATGTTACTCCCAAATACATGAAGAAATTCGCACTCAATCCTCCATGCCCAAGACCTCCATTGGCACCTGTCCAAATAGCTGATCCCACCAGCCTCAAGCATGGTGAGGACTATACTGAAGAATGGGCCAAGCGCCAGGCCAAGTTGGCTAGACAAGCCAGAGAAGCAGTGAGGAAATTCAACAAAGACTCTGCTGCTACTGCCGCTGAGGCCTCTGTAAAACCGAATAAGGCCATGTCAAAGAAGCCTGCTCACAAGCCAAGTGCTTCTTCTTCAATGCCCTTACAGCCGAGTTCCTCACCTATGCCCTCACGGCCAGAATCCTCAAAGCCCTCACGGCCAATTCCTCACGCTGCGCCTGCTTCTCCAAAGTCCTCAGCTCCTCCGCCAAAGTCCTCAGCTGCTCCGACCAAATCCTCTGCACCTGTGCATCTTGCCATGTGCCAAAGGACGAGAGACATCTCTATTGCCTCAGGAGCTTCTGCTAGTTCCTCAGCTGCACCAAATTCTTCAACGGGACCCTCTCTGCTGAAGATAAAGGCCACTGCTGGACGAGTTTCTCGCCCAAGTCCTCACAAGAAGCAGGTCGCCTTCCAAGTGCCATCTGATGAAGACGAAGCTGATGATGAGGAACTTTTGGATCCAAAGTCAGGGCTTTTGGATCCAAAGTTGATCCTCGACTACATTGATCTCTGGCACAAGGACCCAAACACTCATATGCCTGATTTCAAGTTGACTCCTGGCCAAAGTTATATGCTGACTGCCTTCATAGAAGAAGAAAAATGGAAATTTGAAAAGGCCAGGCAGATCAAGAAAGCGCAGTACAAGAAGGAGTGTTTTCTGAAGAAACACGTTGTCTCTATGACAACTGAAGAACTTGTCAATATTATATCTGAGATCAAGAAACTCAGTGATGAATTTGACGTATACCGCGCTGACTGGCTTGGAGCCAAAGTCAGGTTTGTGAAGTTGACAGAAAAGTTCACTCCAAATGTTGTAGCTCCATCGCAACCAGAAATTCCTCAGGCTGAAGCATCTGCTCAGCCGACTGAAGAACATGCTAGCACCGCTGATGACATTCAGGCTGCTGAATAAAATGTGAGTTCCAGGGCTGATGACTGCATTCCAGCCGCTGATGAAATTGCCAGGGCATCCACTAGTGGTGCACCTGAAGAACATGAAGAGGTCAGGACAACTGCATCAGTTGTGCCTGAAGAAACTCAACCAAATTCCTCTGCTCCTCCTGCGCCTACCCCAACTCCAAACCTTCCATCTGCCTCAGATGTGAAGAAGACTAAGGCTGCAGAGCGTGCAACAGTGAAGAAAAGGAAGGCATCAACTTCATCAGATTCTTCAGCTCTGAAGAAGATGAAGTCTTTGACCAGCTCGTTTGCAAACCCCATTGATGTTGTTCCTATCTCAACCATGACATCAAAGGACCTTGTTCCTTATGATGAAGAATATGTGATTCCAAGTGAATCCGATGACGACATTCCTTCTGCTGCTTCATCAGAGCAGATGGATGAAGAATTTGAAGTGGATGCAATCCCTTCAACACCAGTTGTCTCCTCGCCTATGCCTCAGTTTACTGCTGAAGAGGCCGGCGTTGAAGAAATGGAAGATGAAGATGTGGACATTGGCTGTACCACACCCGTGCTAAATGATGACTTTTGGGAAAGTCAGCACCCCAACTCTCCACTCTTCACACCATTGCAACAAATTCTTCAGTCCCCAGTAACTACAGTACAAATGGGATCTGATGAACCACATGCCACACCGTCTATCCATGAAGAAATTCCAGCCACTAGTGCTGAAGAAAATGTAAATGAAGAATTGACGACCCAGGCTGTTACCGAAGAAGAAGCTGAAATTCCTTAGCTTGTGGAGCCTGAGATTGTGATTCTTGAGGTAATAATGCAATTGACTGACACTCCTCAGCCGAAACCAAAGGATCCATTCTCAAAGAAGCAGAAATTCAAGGCTCATAATTTCTTCGGCGAGCACGTGTTCTTCACTGACTACAATCCCTATGATTCTGCTCGTCTTAGAAGGAAGTGCTTCTGGACCGCCAACCAGGCCAACTTCTATTCTTCACTGCTCTTCAACAAGGACAAAGTCTTTGACCACGAGCATATTCCTCATGTGGACATGGAATCACTGCCATGCTTCACACCTGTCCTCAGTGTGCTTCATGACACAGGCCTCCTCAACTTTTGCACAGACATAGTTGATTGGAATGAAGAGCTCATTCTTCAATTCTACGCAACACTGCACATCACAGGAGATGCTGACGATGTGAACTCCTGGGTTTTGGACTGGATGACGGAAAACACACACTACAAAGCACCGACCTCCAAATTACTTCACGCCCTGCCCATCAGTCCTCCACCTGAAGGAGCTCATTGCATGTACCAAGAGCCTGAGCTTACAGATCACTATATGCAAGTGCTGATGAAGCCATTGAAACCTGGTCAAGCCTCAAGGACAAAATTCCTCGTGAAGGAATTGTAGTATGTACCAAGAACAGTCTATCGCATTCTGACGAAGACTATGAGTCCAATCAAAGGCCACGACTCATCTAATGAGGAAATTGTTGGCATCATGAAGAATCTGGTATTCAACATCATTCATGGCATACCCGCCAACTATTATGATTTCTTCATGAGGACTCTGGCAAATGTTGCATTTTCTCCATTTGAGTTGAAGCCTTATGCTCCCTAGATCATGAGATTCCTCAAAACAAGGTCTTCACTCAACTACAAGGCTGATTTTCAGAATCACCTCAGCTACTTGCCCCCTATTGAAGTCCTCAAGCGGACCTATTCCTCAGCTGATGAAAAGGGCAAGGCACCAGCTGTTATTGATGAAGGCATTCGTCCATTGGATGGTCAGTTTCGCAAAGCTGCATCCTGTTCAACCAATGATGACTCTGCCACTCATGATTCTGCTGCCCATGCCTCCAAGCCAAATCCTCAAGCCACTGCTCCTCGTGTGATGACTGACCGTGAGCTTCTGCTTAATCTTCACCAAAAGGTGGATCAAAACCATAAATGGGTTAAGCGTCGATTTGGTTCAATTCTTCACAACATGACTGCTACACACAATGCAGTGAAGATAAACCATTACTACCTCCATGAGGTCTTCGGTCGCACCTGGGCTATTCTATCACATGTATATGGTGAAGAAGATCTGAAGAACATGGGTCTCAAGGAAGATTTTGACTGGTCTGCACCTCCACCGATGAAATACAAGAAGGTCAAGGTTCCTTCCTTGGTGGCCAGCTCATATTCTTCATCGCGCGACACCGATGAGCATGAAGACTTGGACGACACTGCGGTAGTCCCTACATCAACAAACGATCCCAACAACGATGGCGCTCCTTCATCAACTTGATATTCTTCAAGGGCGTTAGTCCTCATTTTCGATCCTTTTGGTCATTCGATGACAAAGGGGGAGAAATTTGAGTTAGTCTTCAAGCGGGTCTATCTTATATGGGCGTTTTTTTCTTAAGTTACAACTCTCGTTCTTCTGATGACTTTGCTGGATCGAGTTGTAAACTTAAACTCTATGGTGGCCTGATACTTTTGCTGTGTTCTTCTGCATGCTTATTCCTCATTAATGTTTATGCACGCATGTTGAATTACATCAGTCACCATATTTCATCATGCATTTCAAATTTTTCATATACTATGTCAAATGCATGTATGAATTACAAGATATAGGGGGAGATCTCCATGATTCAATTCTTCAAGTGTGCATTGCTTCAAAAGCAAATTCCTCACTATGCACATCTTCAGGGCGAGTTCTTCTATATCTTGCAATCAAATTCCTCCATCTCAGTAATTACACTTCATATGTTTATCCCTGTTGAAAACTTAACCTATATTGTCATCAATCACCAAAAAGGGAGAGATTGTAAGTGCATCTAGTGCCCCTTAGTGATTTTTGTGTATTGAAGACTTATAGGTTAAGGGACTAATGTGTTTATGAGTGTACATAGGTCTATAAGTCTATGAGGAGTTTCATATTTACTGAGAAAGTCGACCCCTAAAAATGAAATTCTTCGACTGAAGACTTTGGATTTCTGAAGACTTTCTGAAGACTTTTAAAGTGAAGAAATTGGTGTAACCTTGAAGACTTGGTATTCATTCGAGGAACATGAAGCGTGAATACTTTTGTTTTTGTAGTTTCATTTTCTCTTTCTTGAGTCAGAGGAAACACCGTACTGTTAAAGGGGGTCGAGGAAATACTAAGGAAAAATTTCCATGTGATGCTCAACTCAAAATCCTACACCTACCAATCCCTTCGAGTGAAGCCATTGGAAATCTCATACAGTTCAGTCATATTCATCAGTGACAGAGACGAAGTTCTTCTGGTCTCTAAGGAATTTGTTCTGACTGAGGAGTTAGGAATTCGCCAGTGCGGATTGCCTACATGGTGAGGAACATGATAGCCCTGAGGAATTTGATACTCAAATTTCCGACCGTTGTTGTGCTACGCGCCAGCTGTCCCAAAATATCCTATCCATCTAACGGTCATATCATTGAAGGGAATTTATGTCTTATCATGTCGGCTGCTCCCTAGGCTATAAATAGCCGCCCCCTACAACCACTAGCTTGTTGGCTGCTCCGAGAGAAACTGACACTTGTCATTTGAGAGCATCCCATCCTCCGAGGACTTTGAGCGAAAATCATCGAGTGAGCAAAACCCAGACCCAAACACCTACAAACCCAAAGTGATTGAGCATCACTGAAGAGATTGATCCTGCATGGATCCGATGCTTGTTACCTTTGAAGACTGTGCTTCTTCCAGACGGTTAGGCGTCATGGTCTAGAGCATCCAAGAGGAATTGTGGATCGCCGAGTGACCGAGTTTGTGAAGGTTCGGAAGTCACCTGAAGACTTACCACGAGTGATTGGGTGAGGTCTGTGTGACCTTAGCTCAAGGAGAATACGGTGAGGACTGTGTGTCCGGGACTGTGTGTCCTCAGGTTTAAATACCTAGCCTCTCCAACCAAATGTACAACTGAGACAGCAGTTGGAATTGGTCTACCAAATCATTGTCTTCACCAAGCTTACTGGTTCTATTTCCTCAACTCTTTCATTTCCTCATATCTGTGTTTGAAGACTTTCTCAATTTCCTCAGTTCAATTTCTTCAGTCTGTTTGTCTTCATCCTGTGTTATCCTGTGTTTACGCTTTCCGTACTCTGTGCTTGTCTTCATTTCAGCATGATGACCATGCTTGTGTTCTGTTATGTTTACTTCTGAGTACTTATTTCGCTGCAAGTAGTTCTTTGCTAAGGAATTTCCTCACCCGCAAATTCGTCAGTGAAGAATTCATAAAAATCGCCTATTCACCCCCCTCTAGTCGATATAACACACTTTCATCTGCCCTACACTGAGTTTTCCTACAACAACAGTTTCCAGGCCAGCTTGAAGATGTCGCCCTATGAAGCCCTGTATGGCCGGAAATGCCGCACCCCATTGAATTGGTCTCAAACCAGAGACATCCGCATTTTTGGGACTGATTTAATGCTTGAAGAAGAGAAGCAAGTCAAGGAAATCCGAGACAGACTGCAACTGGCCAAATCCCGACAGAAGAGCTACTATGATGCCAAACATTGTCAGATCAGCTTCGAACACGGAGAACACTTATATCTCCGAGTCACCGCAATGAAACGAGTCAAGAGATTTCAGACCCGAGGAAAATTAGCACCCATATATGTCGGCCCATTCCCCGTCATGGCCAGAGTCGGAACCGTTGCCTACCAGTTGGAATTGCCACCAGAATTGTCAGAAGTACACAACGTGTTTCACATCTCACAGCTAAGAAGATGCATCTCGCCACCGGAGAAAAGGACTGATATGTCAGAGATAGAATTGGCTAAGGATTTGACTTATGATGAAAAGCCAACCAGAATATTGGATCAGACAGAAAGGGTCACTCGCAGCAAAGAGATACGATTTTACAAGGTTCAGTGGGAGCATCACACCGAAGAAGAAGCAACCTGGGAAAGAGAGGAATTTTTAAGGACTGCATACCCAGAATGGTTTTCCAAAGCAACCGAATCTAGAGGACGAGATTCATCCTAAGTGGGGAGGTTTGTGATAGCCTGGATTTTGCCTTGTCTCTTTTGCCGGACTTGCCTTCTCTCTTTTTTCGGACTTGGTTTTCACCGTGGTTTTTGCCCTGATTTGATTTGGGTTTTGGATCAATTCAAATGGACTTGTCACTTGGGCATATCCTTGGCTTTCACCCAAGTGACCTATCTACCTTATTCCTCCCACAAATTCCCAAAATAATCAAATAAATATTTTTCCTAAAAGAAAAATATTCATTTTTCTCTCTTAAACTCACTTCAGAACCTTGTGCTCCAAAGCAACCTCAATTTTTCTTGCTCAGAAAAATCTGAGATAATTCCTCAATATTTTTAGAACCCTGGCACACCTTCCCATGCAAAAATATTGCATCACTTTTTTTAATATTTTTGCTGTAGAAAATCTTTTCACTTCCGGACCAGAAATGCACTTTGTACAGCAAGTGCATTTTTCCTTTAGCTTTTGGCCTTGAGCTTTCTTGAGCTTAAGCACCTTCCTAAGAAACCTTAAACCCTAGGAGAATAGCCCTAATGACCTTCTAGAAGGTGGCCAAACTTGGCGACCAAGTTTCTGACCAGAAACTTGCCAACTTGGTAGAGTCACGTCTGGTCGGCCTGGGTATGATCCATCACCCCTCCTTGACGTAACACTGCACGGTCGAGCGGTTAGACAAGGTTCGGCCGCTCCTGGCCATCGTTTTGACCATGCCAGCATGGTGACCGCGCGAGGACACGGCGCCTGGCAGCGTCTCGACGCGCTCTGGCTGTCGCCTTGCCCTCTGTTTCGCGCGTGCTCGTTCCAGCGCTTGCCTCCGACTGCCGCACCGCGCCACAACCCTCGACCCATCAAGCTTGACCCCTCCCTGGCGCTTGCCGACGCTGGAGCCACCGCAGCAAGCACGGGCGCGTCGCGTCCAAATCGGCACAGTGCGCGCGTGCACTTGTAAGCTTCCCCAACCGCCTCCTGTGCGCATCTGCAAGCATGGGCAAGCCCCTGAGTCGACGCAGCATCTTGCCCCCTCGCGTTGGAGCTCCTGGTCGACGTTCGCCGCGTGTCCAGAACGCTCCGGTGGCGACACGTCCCCCCCTCCGCTCTGGCTATTTATAGCGCCCCCGCCTCACTTGCTAGCCACGCACCATTCCACACCACCTCCACGAACACGTAGACGAGCAGAAGCCCGGTCGGGGAGGCCTCTGGCCGTCGCCCTGACCCGAGGACTCCGGTGATCCCCGCAGTCCAGCTGCCGCGCTCCGGTGCCTCTCGAGCTCAAGCAGCTGCTTGGGCGGGGCATTGGGGGTCTGCTGGTGCTGCCTGGACCCCGCAAAGCCCTCGGAGCTGCCTCTAGCCGCCTTCTTCAACCTCTCCGGTGAACCGCGTCCGCCACCGAAGCTTGCGAGCTCGACTGCGGCCAGCTCCGTCCACCTCTCGCCAAGCCACGGGTACGGGCAGGTGCGCCGCGAGCCCCGCTTTCAATCTATCCCTCTAGCTTAGCCCCAAACCCCTCGTCGCCGGCGTGAGCTCCGGCAAAACACCGCCCCTCCGCTGATCTCGATCCCCCTCTCTCTCTCCTGACAAGCGGGGCCCAGTGTCAGCCTCACCACTCATGCCCGAAGCGGTATGAGTGGAGGCGCGCTCCCGTTTTATGCCTTCGACGTCACCCC
This sequence comes from Triticum aestivum, assembly GCF_018294505.1. Taxonomy (NCBI): domain Eukaryota; kingdom Viridiplantae; phylum Streptophyta; class Magnoliopsida; order Poales; family Poaceae; genus Triticum; species Triticum aestivum. Next base: position 466,546,182 of record NC_057814.1, on the reverse strand, counting down.
CCCCAGGATTTTCTGTTTATTCAAATTTAATTCAGAAATTTGACTAAGCTTTGACCAGCCACCATTTCTAAACCATAAGTCCAAATGAATTGATTCTTTTTGCATTGTCTTTGTTACAGTTGCAGCACACCCAAATGAATTGATTATTTTTGCATTGTCTTTGTCTAGAATTTCTGGTGATTTTCAAAATGTTTTTTGACGTTTATTTTTGTGGTTTTAAATTTTTTCCCAGAAGGAGAAGCTTGTCTTGAAGCAAACCAAGAGGGGTGCGATCCTACTCTACACTAAGTCAAGCCACACCAGCATTTGGATGGTGTTATTTCAATATATATGATTTTCTACTTGAATATGAGTTCTTATTTGCATTAAAAATTTGGTAAATTAGTAGTTACTTTATTATGTTAGAAATGCTTGTTTGAGTTACTGGTTGCATGCATGAACTTGCTTGGTTAAGTAGAGTAAGATTTTTACACTATGCATATTGCTATGGAAATTAATGGTATTCATTTTACTAAATGATATTTTATTTAAATAAAGAACTAATAAAAATACTGCCTGTTGATAAAAGTGAGGTATAACCAGAAAGTTTGATCCTTAGTGTTGCAAGATAATTATGTGGTTAAGTTTGATCCATGAACATGAGTTGTTTGCTTTGCATGACGAGTAGTTGCATGATTTCCGGTATTATGCCATTGTTAGTAATAAAAAGTTTTCTTAAGAGTTAAACTTGATTAAGTTCAACTTGAATATGATATTGATCACATAATGGTGCCACTGAATCTAGTTTTTAATTCAGTGCGACCACATTTACCTAATGGGAAGGTCTCGATTCAGTCCTTTGTTGTGGCTCTCACCGGTGCCTCCCGCGAGGAAAGGTTATGGGCGTGCATACCCTGGCCCGGTAGGCAGACATAACCTTGTGTGCTCATTTTTTTGTTTTTTTGGTACCTTGTCCCTGTTTGGGACCGTTTTTCCATGACGGTGGCCGTTGGTGTCTTTGGTAGACACGGGGCCACCCAAGACCTAGCCTTGAGATGGAGATGATCGGAATGGCCGGGGAGAGTGCATGACAAAGGGAGGGTTTCGTCGGAATATTTTGGTCCACCCGAATGGGAGTGCGCTACCTCTGCAGAGTGTATTTAATCTATCGATATCCGCACCCTCGGTTATGGGCAAGACTCGGGAGTAAGTCACATCATGGATCAACTTTTATAATTAATCTTGCAAACTAGTAATTGTTGTGATGCATTGTTTCGTGGTGAACCTTGAACACTCGAGGTGTTCATGAGCGATTGGTTTCGGGTGTGACCCCGGTGTGGTCACCGTTTGGTTACGAGGTAACCGTCTGGTAAGCGAGTCCGTGTGACTCGGTGCGCTGTTTGGCTGCTTTGCATCTGTAGTATTTTCTTGCATTAGTTTAACATGATTAAATATCATGATATTGTCTGTCATCGTGCTTATGTTTGTTGTGAGCTTGCAAGTACATTCAATGTACTGACCTGGCGTGTTATGCTAGCTTTCAGGCAAGTCGATTCGCATCGGAGCGCATCTCGTGTCTAGGCCGTGTCCACGTCGGTGTCCCTATGCTATGGAGATCCGCTACGTCGTTCTTCCACTGCCGCGTAGTCTCGTGTGATCGAGGCCCCAGCCATGTTCATTAAATAATGTACATACTGTCCAGCAGCACCATGTGTGCCGCTTGGCCTCGAATCTCAATGTAATATCAGACCTATGTACCCTGCTAGTATCAATAAAGCGGTTATTTCTGTACCATGTTGTTGTGTATTGCCAGAAGACTCGATCTCTGGGCTGGCAATGCAGGGTAAACCGGTTGCTCTGAGCCGGGGTGCCACAGTTGAGGACCACATTTCCCCTACACCACCATCACAAGTTCTTGCTCTAACTTAGTATTGTAATATGTGGTTGCATGTTGCCTATGGTATCTATCTTGTATTGGTTCTAATTAGGATAAATTGCGTCTGCTTATTTTACACAATATACCTGTGAATATGACATGCCATCCTGTTTTTGGTACATACTACATATATCTATTTACCATGTTCTTACACGAAACTACCGTTCCTGTGAATCCTACATCAATCACTTATGATGAGACACCTTTTTTCATTGCTGAACGGATCGAGATGGATCTAGAGGGGGGTGAATAGGTACAATTACAAAATTTTAATTATGACTTAGCAATTTTAGGCAATAATGCGGAATATGAAAGTGGGCCTAACAATTGCAAGTGTAGTACTAAGTGCTATCCAAGTAACACAAGTAAGTAAGTAAGCAACCACAATATGATATAAGTAAGTGCTAAGAGACAAGTAACCACAAGTAGAGAGTTAGGGTTAGGAATAACCGCAACTCCGGGAGATGAGGATGTATGCCGATGTTCACTTCCTTGGAGGGAAGCTACGTCACCATTAGAGAGGTGGATGTTACCATGAAGGCACACCAACGCCATGAAGGCTCACCCTATTCTCCCTTCGAGACAACACCACGGAGGCGTTTCTCAACCACTAGTGGTAGACCTTGGGGTGGTCTCCAAACCCTCACACACTTTTCCGGGGGTAATCACAAAGGTCAATTCCTCTCCGAAAGACTCCTACCGCCTAGGAGTCTCCAACCTCCAAGAGTAACAAGATCCAAGGGGAAAAGCTCAAGACTTGCTCAACTCGCGATTTGCTTCAGTCACAAGAAGGAGAGGGGGAAGATCTTTCTTTTGATTGGAACAACTCTTCGAAACTCACAAGAATCAAACCGGGATCTAAGATTTAGTGTGTGAGCAAGGGAGAGGGAGCACTGGTGTTCTTGAGGTGTGTTTGAGTGACGTGTTCAACCTTATCTCGAAGAGGTAAGGGACTATTTATACCACAAGAAAATTAGAGCCGTTTAGACAGAGATTGACCTGCCCGGATGATCCGGAAGACCATCCGGATGATCCGGTTAAAGGCCCGGATGATCTAGCTGAAGGCCCGGATGTAAGTGGCAGTAGAAGAGCTGCGAGGAGCCCGGATGATCCGAAGGACTGGCCGGATGATCCGGCTACATCCACCAAGGTTCTGTGAAAATAGGGGCAAGATTACCCGGATGATCCGGGACTGGATCCGGACGATCCGGCTTCAATCATCATGGTTCTGTGATGGAGGGCGTACATTACCCGGATGATCCGGAGTAAGGTCCGGACGATCCGGGCTTAGCTCGGATGATCTGGGGCTCTGTCCAGATGATCCGGCAATGAGTTTGTGTAGAGAAACAGTAGTAGTTTTTGGCCAATGGGTTTTGCTAGGGATTTTTGGTCCTTTGTGAAAAGGTTCTTGTGAGACAAAGTATGAGCAAGCCTTGAACCTATACCTCGGATCCCCTCTTAATAGTGCGGGATTCCTATTACTCAAGAAATATAAAAGAGCACAATGCTTCATCTTTGTTTGCTCCTTTCCTCATTGATAATTTGCTTGAGTAATATCTCATATGATGTGATCATGATGCACATTAGAAAAACCAGAGAACTAACAACCTGTGTATATACTTAGCAAACACGGTTAGTCCCCTATATGTAAATTTGTCATCAATATCAAAAATAATCATTAAGAGCAAGATTTCACTCATTCAAATAACATAGTGTAGTCATACACCATTACAATTAACATAGGCAATGATAGCAACGAATGAAGATAGCCACAAAAGATAGCATACTTAAGCTCTTACATAGTAGCAAAGACTCATATAAGGTAGCATAACACATGACCAAGGTCTTACATAGTAGCATAGACTCATATAAGGTAGCATAACACATGACCAAGGATCATTACAATAGTAATAATACAGAGTCCAATAACTAGAGCTCAATAGACATAGCGGACTCACACTTATACTCCTAAGAATTACATCTCCCCCTTGGCAGCAAGTACCGAATAGGGAAAGGCGTCTGAGAAAGTAGGAGGATCACTCAGCATCCTCATCATCATCATCACCATCACTTAGATCAGCAGGTGCAAGGAAGAACTCTGGAAAATCAGTGGTAGAAGGAAAGTCGACCTCCAGAAGAGGAAGCCGATCAGGAATGGGCTCATCAGACTCAATAGGACTGCCAGGGCATGCACGGAGACGAGCCCTAAGTGCATTTGCCTCCAAGATACGGCGAACCTCCTCGGTAGCAATGTGAGTAGCGGTGTACGTAGTGGCAGGTATCAAATATAGCTTTATGGGACTTCCCAATAAAGCGAGCCAGACGGTCAAAAGGCTTCACGAAAGGTTTAGTGTGGCGAGAAGAGCTCTCGGCATGCGGAGGAGCAGGGGCCTTCCCCCTGGAAGACTCATCACGCAGAGTCCATAAGGAGTGCGTGGAAGTCTTGACAATGGAACACGGATAAATCGAGTCGATGAGTCTTTGAATGAAGGGGGCATGAGGAAGTGTACGAACCTTCAGACTACTAGCCATGCGAATCTCATGCCATAGGAAATCTGCCATGCCAATGGGACAGTTGGGAGCCTTCCTCGAGTAGTACATCAAGTCAATGCTATAGGCCCGAACCATCCCACGATCCCCTTTCTTGGGAGCAATGGAGTTGAGGATACACTGAAAAAGCCACCGGTATTTGAGACGGAAGATGGAGATATCATTAAGCTCCTTGCTTTGCTGCACTGTGGATAACTGAGAGGTAGGCATGGTGAGGCAAGCACATGCACTGATGGGCATGGCCTCAAACTTGGGGTTCACCTCATGGATCCGGAAAAGAGAGGCCTCAGATCCGGGCATGCCTAAGGCAACAGCAAAAGCCTCGAAGGAGACGGTGAACTGAGAGTGGTGAGTCATCCAAGTGATAGAGCGATCCGGATGGAAGAAACACGTGGCATAGAATTGCCGAATGGCAGCCTCATTCCAATCACAGTGAAGAGACATAGCATGACGCAGCCCCATGCCATCAATATTCTCCAACACACCTTCAAACTTGGTTGGATTCTTCTCAATGTAATCCAAGTTCACATAATGCTGAGGAGAAAAGCCTAGATGAGCAATGACTGATTGATAGATGTCTTGTTGAACCAAGGTGCGAAAACGAGGATCAGTTGCATTGGCCGGGGCGGCAAATTGATTGACATCACTCCGTAAAGCAGCATACTCAGAGGGGTCCATGGACTGATAGTTGACAACACGACGGCCACGGTTGGTGGGATTGGCCATGGACAAGACGAGGCCAGAAGGTGCCACAGACCTGGAGCTTGAGGCACCGGCTGCTTGTTTCTTCTTGGACTTAGTCATGGAACGAACAGGCACGAGCTCCTCATCTTGGAGTTCGGCCTCGTAGTCAGGGTCGTCCAGCCCGGCATAGCACGGACGTGCATGACCCGGCGCCTTCTTGAGTGGACGAGCGTCTTCCTCGGATGATCAAACCTCGATAGGGAAAATGGAGAAGGAAAAGAGAGGAGCAAGTGAGGTACCACGAGAGGGACCCGTGGTCGTTGACTTGAAGTGCAGGCCGCCGCGTCCACGTTCTACCACCATGGCGATTTTGGGGACAGAGGGCACTAGACTGAAGAACTAATCGGCCCCGGCAAAAAACGGCACGAGGAGGGGGTGGATCAAGGCGATGGCAAGGCGAGGCGGCGAGATCTGGCCAAATGGCCGGTCGGTCCAACGGGGCAGCCCACGAGCCGCCGCCAGCGGGGGCGAGTGGATGGGAGTCGATGGGGGGGGGAGAACAGAGGAATAACCCTCTGCTCCCCCACGGCCCAAAGTTTTACTGCTTAGGGCGAGGACCCACCCGGATGTTCGGGCGTAGTCCCGGATGATCCGGATAGATCCGGATGACCGGAAAGGAGCCCGGATGTCCGGGCATACGGGTACAGTGAGGGGGATTACCCGGACGTTCGGATGGATATCCGAATGATCCGGCCACCCAGAGTGCTGATATCTTGAAATGGTGATGATGCGATGATGTTTATATATATATATATGTATGTATATATATATGTATATGAGTATAGATATATAAGTGTAAGAATCAGTTGTAGCCTAATCAACACAGTATTCAACACAGAACACAAACTCATATGAACAACTGAGAAGAGTTTTAGCCTAAGCCACCATGTTTGAGTATACATAACTTGGGATACCAAAGATTTGAACGTTGGACTCAAGATTACCACTCCATCATGTTAAAGTACTATGGACACAAAATACATGTCATAGTGACTTTGAGAGTGTTGGTTTTATTTACGCATTACATAGGGAAGAGAAGATTCATGGATTGAAGTTCTCCCCCTAAATATATGCCTACATCAAGACAAGACAGGATGTTCATGCATGAATGAGTACTAGATTTCACATAATGTTGTCAAGCTCCAAGATACCAAGTTCACGCCTAAGTTGACAAAACCTTGCTTCATCCAATGGCTTGGTGAAAATATCTGCAAGTTGCATATCTGTGCCAACATGAGCAATGTCAATATCACCCTTCTCCACATGATCTCTCAAGAAGTGGTACCTAATGTCAATGTGCTTGGTGCGGGTATGATCTTTGGGGTTCTCAGCAATATTAATGGCACTTTCATTATCACATAGAAGAGGCACATGTCTATAGGTGATACCGTAATCCTTCAAAGTTTGCCTCATCCATAGTAACTGAGTTGCACAACTGGCGGTTGCAATATATTCAGCTTCGGCGGTGGAGAGGGCAACACAATTTTGCTTCTTCGAGGACCAACTTACCAAGGAGCGTCCAAGAAATTGACATGCACCGGAGGTGGACTTACGATCCACTTTGTCTCCAGCCCAATCCGCATCCGTGTACCCAATGAGATCAAACTTAGCATCCTTGGGGTACCATAGACCCAACTTTGGGGTGTGAACAAGGTATCTAAGAATATGCTTAACCGCCTTATGATGGCTTTCCCTAGGGGAAGCTTGAAATCTAGCACACATGCATACACTAAACATGATGTCTGGTCTAGATGCACAAAGATAAAGCAATGAACCAATCATAGAGCGGTATTTAGATGGGTCAAAGGGGATACCGTTTGAGTCTTCAGTGAGTACAATTTTGGTTGGCATGGGTGTCTTACATGGGCTAGCATCAGTCATGCCAAATTTTGCTAGGATATCCTTGAGGTATTTTGCTTGAGACAAGAAAATTCCTTCTTGAAATTGTTGAATTTGAAATCCGAGGAAGAACTTCAAATCCGCATTGAGTGACATTTCAAAATTCTTGGTCATTGATGCCGCAAACTTCTTGCATAAATGAATGTTAGGAGAACCAAAAATGATATCATCTACATAGATTTGGCATAAGATCAAATCACCTTTGTCCCTCTTAGTAAAAAGAGTGGGATCGATCACCCCTCTCACAAAGCCATCATCGAGTAAAAACTTCTTAAGATGATCATACCAAGCACGAGGTGCTTGTTTGAGGCCATACAAAGCCTTATGAAGTTTATACACATAGTCTTTGTGATCGGGGTCAACGAACCCAGGTGGTTGTGATACATATACTTCTTCTTGTAGAGGGCCGTTAAGGAAAGCACTCTTCACATCCATTTGATGTAATGTAAAGCCATTGAAAGCAGCATAAGCAAGTAAGATGCGAATGGATTCAAGACGGGCAACGGGGGCAAAGGTCTCACCAAAGTCCAAACCTTCAACTTGTGAGTACCCTTGTGCCACTAACCTTGCCTTGTTGCGGATGATTACACCATTCTCATCTTGCTTGTTCTTGAAAATCCACTTTGTTCCAATGACGTTGTGTTCCGTAGTTGGCCTCTTGACTAATGACCACACTTGATTGCGCTAAAAACTATTCAACTGTTCTTGAATAGCAATGAGCCGATCGTTGTCTATCAACGCATCTTGTACCTTGAGAGGCTCAACACTAGACACAAAAGAGAAGTGAGCACAAAAGTTTGTCAATTGTTTACGAGTGACTCTACCTTCCGATATGCCGGTGAGGATCTTATCAACATCAACACGACCGGCCACTCGAGGCATGATGGAGGTTAAGGTTTCGCGAGGTTCAACTTCATGTCCATCATCCACGTCCTCAACATATGGATCATTAATGTGTGGTGGAAAATCTTCTTCTTCTTGCATTTGTGGAGGTTCATTGTCAATGATTGCACCTTCTTGTACTTACCCTTGAGGATGATCTTGATCTTGATGATTATCATGAAGAGGAATTTGATCATCATCTTGTACTTGGACTATGGGCATTGGTTGAGTAATAGGGGCTTGTGGTGGTATGGGTGTTGAAGTTGTTTGATGATGTGTGAGGCTTCCATCTTCTTCTTCATCATCATGAGGTTCTCGTTCCATTGGAAGAAGTGCACCAACACCCATGGTCAAGATATCTTGAGACGAATCTTCTTCCCCTACATCACTTAGATCAACTTGCTCCCCATGGGAGCCATTAAACTCATCAAACACCACGTCACAAGTTTCTACAACACATCCATTGGATTTGTTGTAGACTCTATAGGCGTGAGAGTTTGATCCATAGCCAACAAATATACCCTCAGTTGTTTTGGATTGAAATTTTCCTAACCGTTCCTTTTTGTTGAGGATGAAACATTTGCACCCAAATACACGAAAGTACTTGACATTTGGCTTGTTCCCGGTTAGGAGCTCATATGGAGTCTTTTCCAATATTTTGCGGAGGAAGAGTCGATTTGATGCATGACATGCGGTGTTGACAGCCTCGGCCCAAAAACTGTGTGGAGACTTGTATTCATCCAACATGGACCTTGCCATCTCCACAAGTGTACGATTCTTCCTTTCTGCAACACCATTTTGTTGAGGGGTGTATGGTGCGGAATATTGATGTTCAATCCCTTCATCACTAAGAAATCCTTCCAAGGTGTAATTCTTGAACTCGGAACCATTATCACTTCTTATTGCCATGATTTCTTTGTCAAACTTGCGTTGTGCTTGCTTGGCAAAATCAATGAAGGTGATCTTCGTCTCGTCTTTGGACTTGAGGAAAAACACCCATGTGTATCTTGAGTAATCATCCACAATGACAAGTCCATACTTTTTCCCACCAAGACTATCCCATGAAGGAGGCCCAAAAAGATCCACATGAAGGAGCTCCAAAGGCCTTGAAGTAGACACAATATTCTTGGGTGGGTGCTTTGATTGATGTTGCTTCCCGGCTATGCATGCACTACACACACGATCTTTCTCAAAAGAGACATTTGTTAGTCCAAGGATGTGATTACCCTTTAAGAGATCTTGAAGATTTCTCATGCCGACATGGGCTAGCCGGCGATGCCATAGCCACCCCTTGTCGGCCTTGGCCATTAGACAAGTTGCATGGAATGTGCTCTCTTTCGAGAAATCAACCGTGTAAAGGTTGCCATCCAACTCTCCAACAAAGGCCACTTCGAGAGTATCTCTCTTAAAGACTTTCACATCCGTTAGTCCAAATAGTGTATCATAACCAACAGAAGCCAATTGGCGAACAGAAAGCAAATGATATTTAAGGGATTGGACAAGCATGACATTTGCAAGAGACATGTCATTTGTGATAGCCACCTTACCCAAACCGAGTACCTGTCCTTTTGATCCTCCACCAAACATAATGCTCATAAATGGTTGAATAGCTTCCATGAAATCGTAGAGCAATTTGCTATCTCCGGTCATATGATTGGTACATCCACTATCAATCACCCATTTTACTCCACCGGAGAAGGCAACCTACACACAATTATTACTTGGTTAGAGGCACCCATTTTGCAATGGGACCTCTCAAGTTAGTCACAAGGGTCTTAGGGACCCAAATAGCATAAAACCGAAATGCATTTCGAGGACCAACAAACTTTGCATAAACTTCTCCATCCTTAGTCTTACGAAGTACATAGGATGGAGGCATGAACTCTTTTGGCTTGTTGAGAGTGGGCATGCCCCTTGTGGCCTTCCCACTAACAACCTTACCTTTCTCCTTGTGCCCTTCTCGTACAAAAGTTTCTTTTAGAGGGGTGGTGCACTTTTGAGAGGACATCTTCTTCTTGCTTGTGCTTGGGTCAAACCCGAGTCTCTCTTTGGCAAACACTTCATTGTGTTGGCTCAACACCTCATTAAGGTTCTTTTGCCCTTGGGCACATGTCATGAGCCCTTTCTCGATTTGAGCTTTGAGAAAACGATTCTCCTCAAGAATAGATGCTAGATCACTACTAGAGTTAGTAGTACAAGCATCAACATTGATAATAGGAGAAGAGTAAGCCTTGGCTAGAGTTTCAAGATAAGTAAGGTTGAGTGTCTCAAAACTCTTTGTAAGAAGGGTGAGCTCTTCTTCCTTAGTCTTGAGGGACACGGATAGGAGCTCACAATCCTTAGAGAGAGAAGCATTTGACTTCTCAAGCTTACTTTTATCATTCATCAACTCTTCGCAAGAGTCAATAGCCTTTTTCAAGGAGGCAAGATCTTTAGTATGAACATCAATGTTTGCACCAATTTTAAGCATAGTTCATCATTTCGTGCTTCCTCATATTGGACTTTCCGCTCAAGGATTTCATATTTTTCCTTTTCCTCGGTGACGAGGGTTTCGAGTTCCTTAATGGAAATGGTGTGCTTACTCACCATCTCCATAAGCATACGAAACATAGTGAGCTTCTTTCCTTTAAGGGAGCACATGAACTTATTTAGTTTAGCAAGCATAGGATCATTTATATCATCATCCTCATAACTATCCTCCGCATCAAGATACTCATCACTAGGAGTAGGAGGAGTGAAAAGAGGAGGGTTTGATCGTGGGGTTACCTTGACCTTGTCAGGAGAGTGTTGGTCCTCTCCATCTTCTACCACAGCCTTCGCCATGAGGCACTTGTGAGCGTTGCCCTTGTAGTCCTTCATGTAGTTGTAGGTGACAACATCACCACTTTTGTTGACTAGCCTCAATGTGTTTTGAGAATCTTGAGCAACTCTGGCAACACCACTAACATCATCCGGATCGGATTCTTCTTGAGCAACCATTGCTTTCCCATCTCTCTTCTTGAGCTTGGAGTTCAAAGGATTTGGCAACTTCTTCTTGGGAAAAGTCTTGGGAAACCTTGGTTTGTCTTCTCTCTTCTCATAAGGGCACTCGTTGGAGAAGTGATTGGTTTCTTCACAGTTGTAGCATTTTCTTACTTTCTTCTTTTGAAATCTTCCCTTGAATTTTCCCGCGCTAAACTTCTTGACAAAGAGAGCCATGTATTCATATGAAGGGCCCTCATCGGATTCAACCTCATCACGACCTTCTTCATCATCATCATCATCTTCTTCTTCACTTTGCTCATCTTCACATACATGCTTAGCCTTCAATGCAAGATTGATCTTTGTCGATGGAGTACCATGCATGGCAAGATGTTTTGTAGCATTTGCCTTTGACTCTTCAAATAGTTGGAAAGTGGATATGATGTCATCTGTAGTCATTTCCTTGAAGGCATGATGTTGTCTTATGTCCCATACCATTTGATGGTGATATGGAGCAAGAGCATGGAGCAACTTGTCCACAAGGAACTGCTTAGTCATGTTGAATCCATCTTGTGTCTTGTCACACTCACACGACTCAATATCCGCGATGAGAGTCATGAGAAGCTCAAGGAGTTGATTGGGAGTTTCACCTTTCTCCATACAAAAGTTTTACAATTGCCCCTTGGCAATTTCATATTGAGCACTCCAGGGGGTGGAGGTACCGGTCTTGGATCTTATAATACTTTCCCATAGTTCCTTCGCACTTGTGATGTGTATGAAAGGTCTCCTTTGCTTTTCAACCATACCTCTCCTTATACACATTGTCGGCGCTCTCGCAACGGGGGTCCCCAGACTTGCCTGCCTACGGCCCACGGCGTGGCTAAGCTAGCAGGCCGTATGGCCCATCTTCGTCAACAAGGCATCCAAGACCCTCGCGAGGCGGGCGACGCAAGACCTCCTCAGGAGTGCCCCAGTCAGGCAGGCTCACGAGGAGCGGAGATATCAAAGTGGGACGAAACATCACGAGGCTCTCGTGATGTGAGCCATGACGATCGACACCAGGCGGGCACCAGCGCGCGCAGCGTCCTTGTTTCCTCTTTGGTGCTAAGGAGGCCAGCACAGGCGAGGAGTACCGAGGAATCGGGCAAAGGTTGCTATATCGGTGCACCTGGACCAAGACCAAGAGGACGGCAAGACGGAGGTCATCGTGGAGCCCAAGACGGCGTCACCACCAGAGCCTTTCGCAGGCGAAGACCACTTTTGTCAGGATAGCTTGTACTAGCTGTCCCCCTTCAAATTTGCCCGCCGTTGTTGGCTCCCTTCCTGCTCAATATTTGGGAAGAGGACCAGGTCCTATATAACTAGAGCTAGCCACCAAGTAGGGCATCGAGCAGTTCACCCAGCTCTCACCCGCCAAGACACCGAGCACAAGAACACCTCAACCTTAGGAGGCTGTTCTTTCCCTTGTACTGTTCTTCATCAGCCCAAGAGGCAATCCATCCACCACCACACTGGAGTAGGGTATTACACCACAACGGTGGCCCAAACCAATATAAATCTCGTGTCTCTTTGTGTTGCGAGTTCGTCGAGTTCGTCCGCGAGATCTTAGCGAGCTAGGGCGTAGACCGGTAGGAGGGAAAGACTTCGCGCGCACCCCAGTGTTCGAACCTTAAGGGTTTGCCGGAACCCCACATCCTACATTTGGCGCGCCAGGTAGGGTGCACTGGAGCTTCTTCTCCGCCGACCAGCTCGCCAAGGCTCCACAGCCACGATGTCCGGCGACTCAAGGGCCAGCTCCGACCGCTGGGCAGCCTGGCCAGCCTGGCCAGCCCGGGCAGCGACGCCTGCCCATGAAGACCTCGACCCCGCGCTCCAGCCGGCGTGAGCGCCGCCAAACTCCGCCGGACACGGCCAGCGCGGCCAGGCGTCGCCCACCCTCACCCCGCGGCAAGTACGGGCCGCTGCAAGAGCAGCGAGCCATGCCGCAACAACAGCGCCGCACTCACGGCGGGAGCAAGCAAACATGCAGGCAGCGCTCGCCATGGGAAGGGAGCTGCTGCGATGCAGGCTGATGGAAAGCGGCCGGGATGCACTGCTGGAGCGTGTTGTCGAGCTGCTGGGTGCAGCGGCGTCGGGAGCACCACCTTTCTGCTATCGACTTTCTCCTCAGGCCACTGCAGGGCCACGCGGCGACCCTCACCACGGCTGCGCGCCATCAACTACGCCCGGGGGCTTCGTCAACATCAGCACGGCCAGCGGCGTAGGGGGTTCCGCCGCCCCCATGCCGCCCGCGACAAGCACGGGCACAAGCGTCGCCCCCCATGGTCCTAGCCGGATGCCACGCTACCATCCTCAGGACGCCACCCTGGGCTGAGCAACATGGAGCGTGGGGCACCACGGCGACGTGTTCGGGGTGACGGCCCCGGAGGCCTACGTGCCCCGCATGATGGACCAAGAGCACGCACCGGAGGACGACCCCTGCTCATTCGTTGGAGAAGATTGGGGAGAGGGGGCGCTAGGAGCTGAAGCTTTCCAAGAACCAACGGATAACCACGACGATCGCGCCGGCAACGACAACTATAGGGTACCGCTAATCTCTCAGGAACATGCTTACGCTAACCATGGGCTATAGATGAATCAGGTTGCAGCGTCGATCGACGATCCTGGCACGGCAGCACCCCTTCCAACAAGGGAAACACGCTGGGGGTCACCAGGAGGGAGCCAGGAGCAAGGCCCCTCCCCGCGTCGCGCGACGCCTGGCGACACCCGGAGGTAGGCCCTCTGCCGGGGAGGCCTCGACGACCCTTCCCCCGGCAGAGGACATGTGGTCGCCGAGGGCACCGCTAGCGTCCTCTTTCCCTCTTTTGTGTCGTCCCGGTGACCGGTCGGCTCAAAGGAGGTCAAGGGTGGCGCAAGGCGGGGCCCTCGTCTGGTGATATGATGCAAGGTCGGTACCTATGAAGAAGGCCCAGTGCCTGTGAAGCGAGCCGCCCGTGACACTCTCACGTAATAATGAGTTGGGGCTGTACACGCCCCGGAGACTCAGGGGTGCCGGCCTCAGGCCCTGGGGCTCCCTCCCACGCCTAGTGGCAGCACTTAGCTCCGTGCTGGTGAGAAGACTGTAAGACCAGAAGACTAGACTAGGTGCCCGACGTGGCCTTTTGCTTTGGATCTCTCTTTCTGTAGCTTTGCTTTTTGGATCTGGATTTAAGTTGCAGCCGAATTTTTATCGATGCGCGCGGGGGGAGCCTTTTCTCGTTTGAGAAATTTCTTGCCTTCTAGATCTCATTTTGTCTGGGACTCATGTCCATCGCCTTCCCCTCACGAGCTCCTCGTGAGCGGGACAGCGCGAAGCACGCGCATGCCAAGCGCGCGCTAGCACTGCAACTGGTGCTCACCTCTTGTGGGGCCCCTTCTGACGGGGCGACAAGCTCCGCAGGATTCTCATAAACTTGACGCCTCGTGACCCAGCTCAAAGCTGGCACTGGATAAGGTAAACCGTGACAGAAAACTCGCACCTGGATTCACGAGTCCACGAGACACAAACTCACACTGCATAGGAAAGTAAAAACTGCAATTTGCTTACATGAGGGGCTCCCCCTCTCAAAATGCTCTTACAAGTTTTCCAAGGGCCACGCCCGAGTTCTGTGTACAGGATGAAACGACAGGAGAACATGGGGTCAGCCAGAAATGTCGCTCGCTGCATCACCCGCGGACGCGTCACTCGCGTCGTCATCTTCTTCATCGGCATCGTCGCCGTCATCGGCGACGCCCCCGTCGCCGTCGTCAACCACGTCGCCTTCGTGTGTGGCGACCACCACCGCGTCATCCTCCGAGGTGAAGGCCTTGACCAACGTGTCCACATTGTCCTCAACCCAACGCGCCAGGTCACCCCGGATAGCCGTGGGTACGGGGGCGATGGCGGCATCGAAATCAAAGTGTGGGTCGGCATTCAGGAGGTGGCTGAAGACACGAGAGAAAGCACGCTCAAGCAGGCCACGACCCCTTTCCTCCACAAGCTGACGAGCTCTGGCAGATCGAGCCTCCAGGCGCGTCACCACCTCGGTGAAGAAAGGTCAAGTGGCTGGCATAATCATTCGAGTGAGGGGTCGGCGCCTCCACGTCGCAAATATGGCCCAGGGCGGTATTGGCCCTGTTCCGGAGATCCTGAAGCATAGGGGCATGCTCGCGCTCCAGTGTTCGTCGCTGGAGCACTTCCTCCGTGTTTTGCTGTGCGACGGCCTCAGCGTCATCAACCCGCCTCCGAAGAGAACGCAGCTCGGCGCGGGCGAAGGCCAAGTCCGCCTGCGCTGTAACTAGGGCGGCGGTCGTGGCTTCCGCACGCCTCTCAGCCTCATCCAACCTAGGTCTAAGGGCAGTGGCCCTGCCCGCATCCTCCGTACCCGCGAGCTTCAGCATCAGGTCGTACCTACCCTCCAGGTCCGTGCGAACCTCGGCCACCCGGCGATTGACCTCCTCCTCGACTCTGGCCTTGCGAGTCCCGACGGCATCTACTGCTTGAGCAACTTGACGGTCCCTCGTCTCCAATTGCTCGAGTTTGAGGATGCGCTCCACGGCTTCCAGAGCCAGCGCCTCGTCATGCTTCCGGACCTCCTCTTCCTCCACGGGCGTCCCCCTCAGCGATGCAAGAGCGGCCCTGCGCGCCTCCACCTGCTGCTCAAGGGACGCGCTCCAGGCCTGGAGCTCCCACGCGCGCTTCTCCGCAGCCTCGCGACGACGGTCAGCCTCGCGAGCCTCTTCCAAGGCTCGCGAGCGGGCTTCATGAGCGATCTTGAGGGATGCCTCGGCCTTCGCATTCTCAAGGTCACGCTGATAGCGACCGAAGTTGATGGCCACCTCAGCTTGCGCCGCTCCTCCACCAACCGGAGACCTTCAGCCTCAAGGCGCGAGTCGACACCCGCGAGCTCTTCACCAAGTCGGTTCATCGCGCCCATTGCCTCCTAGAAGAGCTCGTGGCGAACTACGCTCCGCCCGCGTTCGAGCTCGAACGCTCGGCCCACCTCGTCCTCCACCTCTGGGGCATCGGGCAGGGCGCCAAGTGGCACACCACCTCCTGGCAGGGGGCTGGGGGCTGACGCCACACCTGACGTCAGCCCGCCCTCGCGAGGAGCCCAAGTCGATGGGGGCTCGCTGCTTTAAGAGGAACCAAAGATCGAGGCCAACTAGCTGTTGTCCATGAGCAAAGGAGGGGCCTTGGGCACGCCCGCCAGGCTCCACGCCAGACCGTGGGGGAGGGGTGACCAAGCCGCAGGCTCAGCGCGCCACGGAGGCGGGGATGCACCCCCAACCGGCCCCGCTCCAGGGGCAGTAGGCAGACCAGGAACGCTCAAGGCCGATGGGGGACTTGAGGAAGGAGGAGGCCGTTTCTCAGGAGGCGCAACCGCCTCGATGGAAGGAGCCCTGAAGAACTTACGTCAAGAGATGGAAAACAGCAGACAAGGAGCCACAGCGATATGATACTTACACGTCAACGGCGATGTACTTCCTCCGCTTCAGCGGTCCAAAGATGTTGTTGCCGCTCGGGTATCCTCTCCTCTTGCGGAGCTCCGCGAAATCGACGCAGAGCCGACCGTACCGCTGGACGTGGCGGCCTGCATGGGGCGAAGAGCTTGGAGAGACAACTTCAGGGGTGCCCGGATGCGGCAAACAGCCAGGCACCGCCTCACCGCCAACTCCCGAGGCTTCCGGGGCCTTATCCTCGGGAGCCGCACTGTGTGTCTCCGCAGCGACCGGCGTTTCAGGAGGGGTCGCCAGCTCCCGAGGACGACGCCCCAGGATCACCACGCGGCATGTGCTCCTCAGCACTGGGGCCACCAGCCTCCATCAGAGCTCGCCCTCCTGCACCCCCACTTGGGGTGAGCTCGGCACCAGCGGCAAGGAAGGGAACCACGATGACGGGGTTCTCGCGGGGCCCCACCAGACCGGTCGACCGCAGCCCCCATTCGTCAAAGAAGGCATGCTCGCTGAAAACTTATCCTTGTTCTTGCAGTGATATAGCAGGCAATTCTTCCCAGGCATTTCGGCCAGCAAAGGGACACCCGTCAAGACCTTGAGCACTGTCTGCCGTGTCCCGAGAGGGAGCCCAGACTCCTGGAACCTCATGTGGTCCTGACTGTTGAGCAAGGTCCACGTTGGGCGAGAGTGGCGCTGAAGCGGAGCAACCCGGCGCTTGACGAACTCCTTCACCACCATAGGCGCGGTCACGCCGCGGTCCTTCAGCAGCCTAAGCCTGGCCCAGACAAGAGCAAGGCGGGGGCTCGAGAGCCTTTGGTGGCCCCAGCCGGAGTTTGGAACAGCAGGCCCCGCCGGTGGGCGAAGCAGGGGGCTGAGCACGCCGGCATCAACAAACACCCATCGCGTACGAAACTCGCTCGTGGATGAAGGGAGCTCGAAGTCAATCAATGCGCCCGCAGTCGCGGCCACGGCCTGGAAGCTCACACACCCCGAGCTCTGCCGTGGACCGGTCAGATGCAATGAGAAGAAATGGCGAAGCAGGGCCACGGAAGGAGCGATGCCCACCATGGCCTCGCACAAGAAGGTAAAGACGGCAAGAAGGGTCACAGATTTAGGGTCGAGATGAAGCATCTGGATCTGGTAATGCTCGAGCACTGCGTTGAAGAAGGCAGAGAAGGGAGGAATCAAGCCAGCCCAGAGGGCATCAATGAAGATCGGGACCTCAGTGGCTGCCAGATCCATGCGAGTGCGGGACGCGGGCCAAGCCACCTTCTCTCCCCACTCGTTGAAACTGGAGGCAAGCATGGGGCACACCTTGTCCATGGCCTCGTCGTTGAGTGCCCGAGGCCGGCCGAGCGACGGCTCAAGAGACGGCGGCGCAGTTGGCAACGACGGGGGTTTCTTCCCCTTTTCAGCTTGTTTTGGCGCCATGGCGATGAAGCAGGCGGAGCGTAAGCCGGATTGGCAGGGCAGAGAAGGGCCTCGAGGAAGGAGGGAGATTGGAAGAGCCAGGCGTGGGTGAAGGAAGAATAACTATGTAGGCCGCGGGGGCCGCATAGCTAGGCGGATTCAAAGGCAGCGTGGGGAAGCAGAGACGCCCACGTCCAATCAACCGCCACGCGTCAACCGAGGCCGCAGGCTTTTGGGGCCCCGGTGCTCCGTACTTGACCCTAGGCTTCGCCGCGAAGCCAAGCCCGAGCGCACCTTGGGCCCGGGGGCTACTGTCGGCGTTTTGGGAACGGGGGTCCCCAGACTTGCCTGCCTGCGGCCCACGGTGTGGCTAAGCCAACAGGCCGTATGGCCCATCTTTGTCAACAAGGCATCCAAGACCCTCGCGAGGGTCCAAGCCTCGCGAGGCGGGCGACGCAAGACATCCTCAGGAGTGGCCCAGTCAGGCAGGCTCACGCGGAGCGGAGATATCAAGGCGGGACGAAACCTCATGAGGCTCTCGTGACGTGAGCCATGACGATCGACACTAGGCGGGCGCCAGCGTGCGCAGCGTCCTTGTTTCCTCTTTGGTGCTAAGGAGGCCAGCGCAGGCGAGGAGTACCGAGGCATCAGGCAAAGGTTGCTATATCGGTGCAACGGGACCAAGACCAGGAGGACGGCAAGACGGAGGTCATCGTGGAGCCCAAGACGGCGTCACCACCAGAGCCTTTTGTCAGGATAGCTTGTACTACCTGTCCCCCTTCAAATTTGCCCGCCGTTGTTGGCTCCCTTCCCGCTCAATATTTGGGAAGAGGACTAGGGCCTATATAAGTAGAGCTAGCCACCACAGTAGGGGCATCGAGCAGTTCAGCCAGCTCTCACCCGCCAAGACACCGAGCACAAGAACACCTCAACCTCAAGAGGCTATTCTTTCCCTAGTACTGTTCTTCATCAGCCCAAGAGGCAATCCATCCACCACCACACTGGAGTAGGGTATTACACCACAACGGTGGCCTGAACCAGTATAAATCTCGTGTCTCTCTATGTTGTGAGTTCGTCGAGTTCGTCCGCGAGATCTTAGCGAGCTAGGGCGTAGATCGGTAGGAGGGAAAGACTTCGCGCGCACCCAAGTGTTCGAACCTTAAGGGTTTGCCGGAACCCCACATCTGACACACATGGTTGCAGTGTCATTGAGATTCTTGTCATAAATTTGTCTTGGTTTAGGATTCTTTGGATCAACCACATGGTAACCATACTCCAAGATCTCCAGCATCTCATCATTTCCATATCGAAGATGATCCTGCATAGCAACTCTCCACAAGGCAAAATCGTAAGTGGCATCAAGTAAAGGGAGTTTGTCTTGAGGGTTATATTTCGATTTCTCAACTTGGGATCTTGGATAAAGCCAAGGAACACTGGAGTGTTCATTGCTAGGAGGTTGTTGACCAAGTGACGGAGTAGGCACAGTTGGCCTCGAAGCCGCACTACCCGAAAGTGGTGCAAGCACCGTGGACCACATGGATATCCTCATTTGGACCAAGGCCTCAAGAGAAGCATCATGCTCCTCCTTTTGCTTAGCAAGGGCCCGTTCCAGATCCTCAGAAGTAAAGGTCTTGACTTCAGAAGAAGCCTCGCCTTTATCCTTCGGATCTACAACAAGGGGACTCCCATCGGGGTTCATCTCGCTCTAGGGCAGTTAAGCCACAAGAATAGAGCACGAGGCTCTGATACCAATTGAAAGGATCGAGATGGACCTAGAGGGGGTGAATAGGTACAATTACAAAATTTAAATTATGGCTTAGCAATTTTAGGCAATAGTGAGGAATATGAAAGTGGGCCTATCAATTGCAAGTGTAGTACTAAGTGCTATGCAAGTAACACAAGTAAGTAAGTAAGAAACCACAATATGATATAAGTAAGTGCTAAGAGACAAGTAACCACAAGTAGAGAGTTAGGGTTAGGAATAACTGCAACTCCGGGAGACGAGGGTGTATGCCGATATTCACTTCCTTGGAGGGAAGCTACGTCACCGTTAGAGAGGTGGATGTTACCAGGAAGGCACACCAACGCCATGAAGGCTCACCCTACTCTCCCTTTGAGACAACACAACGGAGGCGTTTCTCAACCACTAGTGGTAGACCTTGGGGTGGTCTCCAAATCCTCACAAACTTTTCCGGGGGTAATCACAAAGGTCGATTCCTCCCCGAAAGACTCCTACCGCCTAGGAGTCTCCAACCTCCAATAGTAACAAGATCCAAGGGGAAAAGCTCAAGACTTGCTCAACTCTCGATTTGCTTCGGTCACAAGAAGGAGAGGGGGAAGATCTTTCTTTTGATTGGAACAACTCTTCAAAACTCACAAGAATCAAACCGGGAACTAAGATTTAGTGTGTGAGCAAGGGAGAGGGAGCACTGGTGTTCTTGAGGTGTGTTTGAGTGAAGTGTTCAACCTTATCTCGAAGAGTAAGAGACTATTTATACCACAAGAAAATTAGAGCCGTTTAGACAGAGATTGACCTGCCCGGATGATCCGGAAGACCATCCGGATGATCTGGCTAGAGGCCCGGATGATCTGGCTGAAGGCCCGGATGTAAGTGGAAGTAGAAGAGCTGCGAGGAGCCCAGATGATCCGGATGACTGGCCGGATGATCCGGCTACATCCACCAAGGTTCTGTGAAAATAGGGGCAAGATTACCCGGATGATCCGGGACAGGATCCGGATGATTCGGGCACAGCCCGGATGATCCGGGACAGGATCCGGACGATCCGGCTTCAATCATCATGGTTTTGTGATGGAGGGCGTACATTACCCGGATGATCCGGAGTAAGGTCCGGACGATCCGGGCTTAGCCCGGATGATCTGGGGCTCCGTCCGGATGATCCGGCAAGGAGTTTGTGTAGAGAAACAGTAGTAGGTTTTGGCCAAGGGGTTTTGCTAGGGATTTTTGGTCCTTTGTGAAAAGGTTCTTGTGAGACAAAGTATGAGCAAGCCTTGAACCTATACCTCGGATCCCCTCTTAATAGTGTGGGATTCCTATTACTCAAGAAATATAAAAGAGCACAATGCTTCATCTTTGTTTGCTCCTTTCCTCATTGATAATTTGCTTGAGTAATATCTCATATGATGTGATCATGATGCACATTAGAAAAACCAGAGAACTAAAAACCTGTGTATATACTTAGCAAACACGGTTAGTCCCCCATATGTAAATTTTTCATCAATATCAAAAATAATCTTTAAGAGCAAGATTGCACTTTCAGTTGCATATTGCATATGATTTCTAGCCTGTTGCCATGTATTGCATTTAATTTTTTGAAATACCCTTATGAGGCCACCCTTTTAATTTGACAGAGTGATATTGGTTTCATCTTTCATATGGTGGCTAGCTTGCATTGCTCCCGATTAGTTGCAATGTCTTCTTCTTAGTTTACACTTTACACATCATACATGTCAGTATCTCATGTCGATGTCTTTCATACATATTCCATCCTCCTATCATATGGTTGCCTTACATCAAAGTAGTGTTCATCAGTATCATGCATCTATGAGTTCTGAAGAGCCGATTTTATTCCTTTTTCTTGTGGGTTTTACTTGACAAGGCAAACTCAAAAAAGAGGACGGAAAAGACTAAGGAAGGCGATTATGGTGGTCCTTTGTAGCAATGTACATGGAGCATCTCTACGGATTCTCATTGTACTGCTTGTGCATTACAAGTTCCAAGTTTTCACTCCCCTACTCCACCATCCCAGGTGCTTTCTCTAACTTGGCAGTGTGATATCTGGTTGCATGTTGCATATGGTGTCTAGCTTGTATTGCTTCTAATTAGTGTAAACTGCATCTGCTTAGCTTACACATTATACGTGTGAATATGACACGCCTTCCTGTTTTTGGTACATTCTATATCTGTCTATCACACCATGTTCTTACATGAAACTAATGTTCTTGTGTGTCATGCATCAGTCACTTATGATGAGACACCTTTAAGTTGACGGTGTGATATTGGTTGCATCTTGAAAATGATTTCTAGCATGTACCGCTTCTAATTTGCTAAACATCACCTATGAGGAGACAATTTTAACTTGGCAGAGTGATATTGGTTACATCTTCTATATGGTGTCTAGGTTGCAGTGCTTCTAACTTATTGAAGTGCCTTCTGCTTAGATTCCACATCATAGGTGTGAATATGTCATGTCGTCTAGTTTTTCGTACATATTACATCCTCGTATCATGATTTTACCTTTCATCAGAGTAGTGTTCGTCGGTATCATGCATGAATGAGTTCTAAAGAGAAAATTTTATTCCTTTTTCTTGTCGGATTGACTTCACAATGCAAAATCAATAAAGCAGACAGAAATTTGCAAGGCGTTGGATGATGGTGGTCCTTCCGAGAAAATGAAATGGAGGGTCTCTACAGATTCTACTCCACCATACTTCCAACAAGATTCACAAGACAATGCAAGGCTAGACAGTCGACGTAGCTGTGTAGATGATGAGCACATCTCCCCTACTCCACCATCACACGTGTTTGCTCTAACTTGGCACTCTTATATGGGTTGCATGTTGCGTATGATGTCTAGCTTGTATTGCTTCTAACTATGTTATATTGCATCTACTTACTTTACACATTATACCTGTGAATATGACACATGTTCCTGTTTCTAGAACATACCATATTTGATCACATTGTGTTCTTACAACAGACATCTATTCTTGTGTATCCCGCATCAATCGATCACTTATGATGAGACACCTTTAAGTGGGTACTGTGATATTGGCTGCATCTTGCATATGATTTCTAGCATGTACTGCTTCTAATTTTTTGAAATACCAGATAGTTTTAACTTGGCAGAGTGATATTGGTTGCATCTTTCATATGGTGTCTAACTTGCAGTGCTTCTAATTTGTTGAAATGCTTTCTACTTAGTTACCACATCATAGGTGTGAATATGTCATGCCGTCCTGTTTTTCGTACATATTACATCCTCGTATCATGTGTTTGCCTTTCATCCGAGTAGTGTTTGTCAGTATCATTCATGGATGAGTTATGAAGAGCAATTTTTTTTCCTTCTTCTTATCGGTTTGACTTCATAATGCAAAATCAATACAACGGAAGGAAATTAGTAAGGCAGTGGATGATTGTGGTCCTTAAGAGAAACTGAAATAGAGGGTCTATATAGATTCTACTCCACCATTCTCCCAACAAGATTCGTAAGACAACACAAGGTTAGACAGTCAACATAGTTCTGTATATATGATGAGCACATCTCCCCTACTCCACCATCACAAACGCTTGCTGACACTGTTATATCTGGTTGCATGTTCCGTATGATGTCTAGTTTGTGTTGCTTCTAATTTTTTCGAATTGCATCTACGTAGCTTGCAACTTATACCTCTTAATATGACACATGTTCTGTTTCTGGAACATAATAAATCTGTCTATCACACCATGTTGTTACATCAAAGTATTGTTGTGTATCCTGCAACAATCACTTACCATAAGACACATTTAACTTGGGAGTGTGATATAGGTTGCATCCTGCATTGTCTTCTAGCTTGTACTACTTCTAATTTGCTGAAATGACACTAATGACGAGACACTTTTTACCTAGTACAGTGATATTGGTTGCATGTTCATATGGTGCCTACATTTCATTTCTTCTAATTTTTTTGAAATGCCTTCTGCTTACTATTTTTCGTACATATTCCATCCTCTTATCATAGGTGTGAACATGCAATGTTGTCCTTTGTTTTGTATATATTCCATCCTCCTATCATGTGCTTCCCTTACATCAAAGTAGTGTTCGTCTGTATCATGCATCAACCAGTTATGCAGAGCTAATGTTATTCCTTTTCCTGTGGTTTTGACTTCAGAAGGCAATATCAAAAAATAGGAAGCGAAAGAGTAAGTTAGGGGATGTTGGTGGTCCTCCGGACCAAAACAAATGGAGGCTCTCTAGATTTTTCACCGCTACTGCTACTACTACTACAGTTGAAGTACCAAGTCTATATGATAAGTTCATCTCCCCTACTCCACCAATGCATGTTCTTGCTCTAAGTTGATAGTGTGATGATTGGTTTCATGTTGCATATGGTGTCTAGCTTGTATTTCTTCTAATTTTCTTAAAATACACCTGCTAAGTTTATAGTTATACATGTGCATATGACATGCCTTTCTATTTCTAGAATACACTGCATCTATCTATCATACCATGTTCTTACATCAAAGTACTATTGTTGTGTATCCCGCATCGATCACTTCTGATTGGACGCTTTTAACTTGGCAGTGTGATATTGGTTGCATCTTGATACGTCTCCAACGTGTCCATAATTTTTTATTGTTCCATGCTGTTATATTATCATTCTTGGACGTTTTACAATCATTTTATAGCAACTTTATATCATTTTTCAGGACTAACCTATTGACATAGTGCCTAGTGCCAGTTGCTATTTTTGCTTGTTTTTTACATCGCAGAAAGTCAATACCAAACAGAATCCAAACGTAGCGAAATTTTTTGGAGAATTTTTCTAGACAAGAAGACACCTGTTGGACCAAATAAGTACCAGAGGGGGCTCCGAGGGGAGCACAACCCACCAGGGCGCGGGGCCTAGGCGCGCCCAGGTGGGTTGTGCCCACCTCAGTGGCCTACCGCACCGCCTCTTAGCCCTATAAATCCCCAAATATTCCAGAAACCATAGGGGAGTCGACGAAACACAATTCCAGCCGCCGCAAGTTCTAGAACCACAAGATCCAATCTAGACACCATCACGGAGGGGATCAACATCCTCATTGGTGCCTCTCCGATGATGCGTGAGTAGTTCATCATAGACCTACGGGTCCGTAGGCAGTAGCTAGATGGCTTCCTCTCTGTCTCTCTATCTCTCTCTCTCCCCCTCTCTCTCTTCTGATTCTCAATACAATGGTCCCTTGGAGATCTATTTGATGTAACTCTTTTTGCGGTGTGTTTGTTGGGATCCGATGAACTTTGAGTTTATGATCAGATCTATATATCCATGAGAGTTATTGGAGTCCTCTTTTGATCTCTTATATGCATGATTATTCATAGCCTCGTATTTCTTCTTCGAATTTTTGGTTTAGTCAGGCCAACTAGATCGACTCTTCTTGCCATGGGAAGAGGTGCTTTGTGATGGGTTCGATCGTGCGGTGTTCTTCCCCAGTGACAGAAGGGGCAGCAAGACACTCCTGTATCGTTGCTATTAAGGATAACAAGATGGGGGCTATTCCTACATGAATAGATCTCGTCTACGTCATGTAATCGTTTTATCGCATTATTCCGTTTCTCCATGAACTTAATACACTAGATGCAAGCTGGATAGCGGTCTATGTGTGGAGTAATAGTAGTAGATGCAGGCAGGAGTCGGTCTACTAATCTTGGACGTGATGCCTATATATTGATCATTGCCTGGATATCGTCATAACTATTCGATTTTCTATCAATTTCCCAACAGTAATTTGTTAACCCACTATGTGCTATTTCTTGAGAGAAGCCACTAGTGAAATCTACGACCCCCGGGTCTATTCTTTATCATATTTGCGTTTCGATCTAGTATTTACCTTTGAGATCTATTTTTATTTGCTTTTATTTTCATATCTATTATTCCAAAAACCAAAAAAAATATTGTGCGCAGGTACTGTTTACATAATGTTGCTTGGTTCTCCTACTGGATTGATATCTTGGTTTCATAACTGAGTGAAATACCTACCATAGCTATGCTGCATCATGAAATACCAATGTAGTTCAAGCGACATCGAAAGAAATTTCAGGGCCGTTGCTGGGGAGACATCATCAACATCTATCAGGTTCCTAATCACAAATCTCATCTTCTTCCAATTTACATTATGAGCTATTTGCCTCTCATTTTCATCTCCCCCACTTCACAAAAATTTTCCGTTTTATTCGCCCTCTTTTCGGTTCGCCGTTTTCTCATCAGATCTGTTTTTGCTTGCAATCTTTCTTGCGTAGTCACGATGTCTCAATAAAGTACCAAGTTGTGTGATTTTTCCAATACCAATAATAGTGATTTTATTAGCACTCCGATTACTCCTCCCGCCACTAGTGTGGAATCTTGTGATATTAATGCCGCCTTGTTGAATCTTGTTGTGAAAGAGCAATTTTCCGGTACTCCTAATGAGGATGCTGCAACCCATCTAAACACATTCATAGAATTATGCGATATGCAAAAGAAAAAAGATGTGGAAAGTGATATTGTGAAGTTGAAATTATTTCCTTTCTCTTTGCGGGATCGTGCAATAATTTGGTCCTCTTTGCCTCGCAATAGTAACGAGATTCTTGGGATAAGTGCAAAGATTTTTGGGCGCCCGCGAAAAGTATTTCCCTTAGGACACAAATCATGAATTGTAAGCAACTTGAGCATGAACATGTTGCGCAATCATGGGAAAGAATGAAATTGATGCTAAGAAATTGTCCTACTCATGGTTTAAATCTTTGGATGATTATACAAAATTTTTATGCCGGATTGAATTTTGTTTCTAGAAATCTTTTAGATTCCGCCGCAGGTGGTACATTTATGGAAATTACTTTGGATGAAGCTACTAAATTTCTTGATAATATTATGGCTAATTATTCACAATGGCATACCGATAGAGCACCTACAAGTAAGAAGGTTAATTCTATTGAAGAAACTAGTATGTTGACTGAAAAAGTTGATCTATTATGAAATTGGTTGCTAGTAAAAGTGCTCCGATTGATCTTAATGAAGTGCCTTTGTCTACTTCTATTGAGCAAAATAGTGATCCCATAGATGTGAATTTTTTTGGCGATTTTTTTAATAACAATGCTTATAAAGGTAATTTTAATACTAGGCCTTTTCCTGGAAATTCCTCTAATAATTATGGTAATTCCTGTGGTAGTTCTTCTTACAATAATAAGAGGAACACCTCTGATCGTGAGAATAATATTAAAGAATTTATCAATGCTCAAAAAGTTTTCTATACTTTGATAGAAGAAAAATTGAGTAAGGTTGATGATATGTCTTGAAGCATTGATAGAATTTCTCACGACATAGAAAATCTCAAGTTGAAATTTTTTATACCCATGGTTGATGAATCAGTTAAAGCTTATATGTTTCCATGGATGAAATTATGAAAAGATCTGCTATGCTCAGGGCTAAAAGAGAATTTTTAGAAAGAGCGTTTTCTAGTGATTGTTTTCATAAAAATGATGAAGATCTTAAAATGATTGGTGTTTCCTCTATTGATTCTCTGTTTAGTAAAATTAAGATTGATGGTAAAGGGACTGAAGAAGAGTCAACTTTAGCTAGAAGGCGTCCCGATAATTCGGACGGTGAAAATCTTGTATAGAAAATTGATAAAAGTGGATTTGGAGAGGTCAAAACTTTAACTAGCGATGTGCCCACTATTTTGCATTAGAAAGACGTTAATTATGATAATTGTTCTTTGATTGATTGTATTTATTTGTTGCAATCCATGATAAATTCACCCCATGCTTATGAACAAAATAAAGCTTTTACTAAACATATCGTAGATGCCATGATGAAAGCTTTAGAAGATAAGTTGGAATTAGAGATTTCAATTCCTAGAAAATTACACGATGAGTGGGAGCCTACTATCAAAGTAAAAATAAAAAATTATGAGTGATTTGCTTTAAGAGATTTGGGTGCTAGTGTTTCCACAATTCTGAAATCTTTATGTGATGTGCTTGTCGGTGTCAAAACCGGCGGATCTCGGGTACGGGGTCCCGAACTGTGCGTCTAAGGTTGATGGTAACAGGAGACGGGGGACACAATGTTTACCCATGTTTGGGCCCTCTCTATGCAGGTAATACCCTACTTCCTGCTTGATTGATCTTGATAAATATGAGTTTTACAAGAGTTAATCTACCTCGAGATCGTAATGGCTAGAACCCTAGAAGTCTAGCCTGTATGACTATGATTATTCTCCGTCCCAACGGACTAAGCCCTCCGGTTTATATAAACACCGGAGGGGACTAGGGTTGTACAATGTCGGTTACAGAGAATGGAATAATCATATCCGAACGCCAAGCTTGCCTGCCACGCCAAGGAGAATCCCATCCGGACACGGGTAAGAGTCTTCAGTCTTGTATCTTCATAGCCGATCAGTCCGGCCCATGTCCAACAGGCTGGACGCCCGAGGACTCCTTAGTCCAGGACTCCCTCAGTAGCCCCTGAACCAGACTTCAATGACGAGGTATCCGGCACGCAGTTTGTCTTCGGCATTGCAAGGCGGGTTCCTCCTCGGAATACTCCAAAACAGCCTTCGAACACAGAGAATGTGTCCGGCTCTGCAAAACAAGTACCACACACAACCGTAGAGAGTATATTATTTCACGAGTCCAATCTGCTGACAACTTTTTGTAGCGTGACACCACCTTGCCACCCAGTCATTGTTTTGAACCGTTTTTCAGGCTGCCGCTTCATGTTTCGAGATGCGGTCTCACTGGCACGTCTTGTCAAAGCAGAGATCGTGTCCCCTTATTGCGGGATTCTCATAAATACGGGTGTGGGTAATCCAACCATGCCGTCTGCATAGTCCTGGGGAACGGGCGAGTTTTAAGGCGAGTGGGGAGGGTGTTGATATTCACTGCCTTTATAAGGAGATAAGGATTCCCTTCCTTTACCCACGCCTTCTCTCTTTCTCTGCCCTCCCATTCTCGAGCTCCAGCGCCCAAGTCCTCGTCTTTTCCGCCCCAAGAAAACACTCGATCATGTCCGGATATGGAGCGCAAAGCAAGTGGAAACACCCGTCGAGGAGAAGGACATCACCCAGCTTCGGGAGGCCGGGTATCTGACCAAGGAAATCGCCCATCGGCTTCCGGCCAAGGGGCAGATCGTCCCCACCCCGAAGCCCAACGAGAGGGTGGTGTTCATCCTCCACTTCGCCCGCGGGCTAGGGTTTGCTCTCCACCCTTCCGTCCGCGGACTCATGATCTACTACGGGCTAGATTTCCATGATCTGGCCCCAAATTCTTTCCTCAACATCTCGACATTTATTGTCGTGCGCGAGGCCTTCCTCCGCATTCCACCCCACTTTGGACTGTGGCTCAAGATCTTCAACGTGAAGCTGAAGGTGGTGGATGGCCAGCACGCAGAGTGCGGAGGTGCCATGGTGAGCAAGATGCCCAACGTCACATGGCCCAAAGGTACCTTTGTGGAGACCATCAAAGGGTGGCAGCAACTGTGGTTCTATGTGACAGAGCCGCGCGACGCCGGAGGGAGTCCTAGACTAAGGGGTCCTCGGGCGTCCGGCCTGTTGGACATGGGCCGGACTAATGGGCTATGAAGATACAACACCGAAGACTCTCTCCCGTGTCCGGATGGGACTCCCCTTGTCGTGGAAGGCAAGCTTGGTGATCAAATATGAAGATTCCTTTCTCTGTAACCGACTTTGTACAACCTTAGTCCCCTCCGGTGTCTATGTAAACTGGAGGGCTTAGTCCGGAAAGATATATAGTCATACAGGCTAGACTTCTAGGGTTTAGCCATTATGATCTCGTGGTAGATCAACTCTTGTAATACTCATATTCATCAAGATCAATCAAGTAGGAAGTAGGGTATTACCTCCATAGAGAGGGCCCGAACCTGGGTAACATTGTGTCCCCAGTCTCCTATTACCATCGACCTTAGACGCATTGTTCGGGACCCCCTCCCCGAGATCCGCTGGTTTTGACACCGACATTGGTGCTTTCATTGAGAGTTCCAATGTGCCATCCTCAAAGGGTTTGATGGCTCCTTGAATCGTCAACAACAATGCTGTCCATGGGGAAACTTTCCTCCCCCGACAGTTCTTCGTGTTCGGCGGCTTCGCACTGCGGGCCAACTCGCTTGGCCATCTGGAGCAGATCGATAGCTACGCCCCCGGCCGTCAGGTCAGATTCGGGAGCTTGAACTACGTCGTGGATATCCGCGGAGACTTGATCTTCGACGGATTGGAGACCACGACGGTCGCTCCCCGTCGCCACGATGAACATGACTTAAATATGTCATCGGGCCATGCCCAGGAAATTGCACCTGCAACCGCTCTGGCCTTAGGTCCCGAGTAGATCGCGCCATTCGAGGACGGGAAGCTCAACCCCGCCACAGAAGCCGCAGATTCCGCGGCATTCGAGCCGCACACAGACCTAACCTCGGGTGATGTCTGTGTCACCGGAACCTCGGACTCATTTCCGGCTATAAGTTCTGGACCATGTGTGTCCGCGTATGTCTAGCAGGATCGGTCATCGATCGCCGAATTCAGCGCCGCGGACAACTTCTAGCACTCACCTTTGGGCGATGTGCTCAACTCGTTAAAGAATCTATCCCTAGCGGGGGACTCTCAGCCGAATTATATCCGGTTTGAGATGGAGGCTGATGATGGAGAATTTCGTTTCCCACCCACCGCCCACTTCATAGCCACTGTCGAAGACCTAACCGACACGCTTGATTATGACTCCGAAGACATCGACGGTAGGGACGACAATGCCGGAGAAGAGGAGGCCCAAAACCCGCCGTTCACCGGACGATGCACGACCACTTCCTCATATGACATATACATGGTGGATGCACCAAAAGGTAATAGCGGCGATGACAAGGAAAAACCAGTTGAGGATGACCCTCCTAAGACACAACCAAAGCGCCAGCGTCAGCGGCACCGCTCTAAATCGCGTCGCAGCAAAGACAGCAACACCGGCACAGGAGACCATAACACTCCGGACGGCGTCGAAGACACAGAAGACCCCGACGAACAGATTGCCGAACAGGACAATCGGGAAGATGGACAAGTTAGCCCTGATGAACAGGCCATAGATGAAGACTCGGAGGACGGTAGTTATCATCCGCTCTCCGAGGAGGAGGTGAGCCTCGGCAACGAGGATTTTATCATTCCTGAGGAACCCCTCGAGAAGGAGCGCTTAAAGCGCCAACTAATAGCCACCGCAAGGATCCTGAAAAAGAAGCAACAACCACTTCAAGCTGATCAAGATCTGCTCAACGGCAGATGGACTGATGTCCTAGCAGCTGAAGAATACGGCCTTAAGCGCCCAGCCAAAAGTTACCCGAAGCGCAAATTGCTACCTCAGTTCGATGATGAGGCACCAGAGCCCGTACCATCATCGCACAATGCGGCTGACCGACCACCACGTGGTCGGATAAAGCGGCAACTCAGGCCGAACACCAGCCCGTCCCACCTCGCCGTAAAGGCAGAGATAAAGCAGCTCGGGGTTATACATATGACCTTTGGCAGGACCTGGACAGTAGAGCAGGAAACACCAGATCGATTTACGGATCACGAGGACGTGCCCCGACACGTGACGACGGCTATCTATTCGAACGTGACAAGCCTAGTCACGCCCGGGCCGAAAACCGCAGACGGACTCCATCGGAGCTACGTCGCGACGTGGCCCGATATAGAGGCACCACACACCCTCTTTGCTTCACTGACGAAGTAATGGATCATGAATTCCCATAAGGGTTCAAACCCGTAAATATCGAATCATACGATGGAACAACTGACCCCGCAGTTTGGATCAAGGATTTTATTGTCCACATCCATATGGCCCGCGGAGATGACCTTCACGCCAACAAATACCTCCCACTCAAACTCAAAGGGCCAGCTCGGCACTGGTTAAACAGTTTGCCAGAAAATTCTATTGGCAGCTGGGAGGACTTGGAAGAAGCCTTCCTTGACAACTTCCAAGGTACAGATGTCCGTCCACCAGATGCCGATGACTTAAGTCACATAGTTCAACAGCCTGGAGAGTCAGCCATGAAATTCTGGACTAGGTTCCTAACTTAAAAGAACCAAATCGTCGACTGTCCGGATGACGAAGCCCTAGCTGCCTTTAAACATAGCATCTGCGACGAATGGCTCGCCCGCCACCTCGGTCAGGAAAAGCCAAAGTCCATGGCAGCCCTCGTGGCACTCATGACCCGCTTTTGTACGGGTGAGGATAGTTGGCTGGCCCATAGTAGAACACAGCAAGTGAAACGGGCACCTCCGACGCAAGAGACACAAACGCCGAAACAATGGTGACAACACCGATGACACGACAGTCAACGCCGGATTCAGTGGCTCCAAGTCCGGTCAGCAGAAGAACTCATATAAAAGAAACAACTCGGGGCAATCTAGCTTGGACCGCATACTCGACCGTCCGTGCCAGATCCATGGCACCCCAGACAAACCATCCAATCATACCCACAGAGATTGTTGGGTTTTTAAACAGGCCGGCAAGTTAAACGCCGAGAGCAAGGAAAAGGGATCGCAAAGCGAGGACGATGACGAGGAGCCCCGGCAACCGAACATAGGGGGACAGAAGAAGTTTCCCCCTCAGGTCAAAACGGTGAACATGATATATGCTACACACATCCCCAAGAGGGAGCGCAAGCGCGCGCTCAGGGACGTCTATGCGATAGAGCCAGTCACCCCAAAATTCAATCCATGGTCGTCATGCCCGATCACTTTTGATCGACGGGATCATCTGACCAGTATTCGTCATTGCGGTTCAGCCGCACTAGTCCTCGACCCAATCATTGATGGATTCCACCTGACGCGAGTACTCATGGACGATGGCAGCAGCCTCAATCTGCTCTATGAGGATACAGTGCGCAAAATGGGCATTAACCCATCACAGATCAAGCCGACACAGACTACCTTTAAAGGAGTCATACCAGGTGTAGAGGCCCGCTGTACGGGCTCAATCACACTCGAGGTGGTCTTCGGATCTCCGGATAACTTCCGAAGCGAATAGTTAATCTTCGATATCGTCCACTTTCGCATCGGCTATCACGCACTGCTGGGACGAACGACATTTGCTCGATTTAACGCAGTGCCACATTATGCTTATCTCAAGCTCAAGATGCCCAGACCACGCGGCATCATAACAGTTAATGAAAACACGGAACGCTCCCTCCGTACTGAGGAGCACACCGCTGCCTTAGCAGCAGAAGTACAGTGCGGCCTTCTCAAGCAGAACCTCAATTCAGCGGCCGAACTCCCGGACACTGTTAAGAGAGTCCTGACTATTCTATAGCAGGATAGCATGACTCATCGAGAGCTTGATTAGCAATTTGGCCCCCATCCCAGTCCCGATCAAGTTGCGGCATTCGCACCGCGCGTACATAACTACGCACTCAAAATACCATGAGCATAGACGGAGGCATACCTACCTTGTGATCCACAATACGGCTCGACCGCTCCCGGACACATATACTTTCACTGTTTTCTTTTTTCGTTTTCAGGTTTATTTTCCCAGGCCTCCTCTAACGGCCTAACCCGCGGTCCTTTCGAAGGATAAATACACCAAGATGGCAAGAAGCACAGACGTACAGGGGCATTTCTAGGTGGTTTCTTTAACGATCACTCTACCTGTTTTCAGGACCCACACGTCCCCCTTGGTTGTGGCATGTCAAATAGCCCGTTGCTTATCGCACCACTTGTATCAATGCGCTTTGATGTATTAATCAAATTATAATGGAAACAGTTCGCGATCCAAATTTTAGGGCCCCAGCTCATTACCTTTGCTCCCTTTCTGTTTTCCTTTTTCTACGGATAACCTTTTCAGATAGCACTCGTACACTTTGGTATGTTTCATATTTGCCAGGGGCTTCATAGCGCCCCGCACCACGACAACAAAGTCCGAACACTTCTTACAGTATAGATCGGCACCCCGAATTTAGCACTATATGCATTGGCTCCGAATCATCTCTTTGGTCAATAGTTGGGTTGCCCGGCTCCTTTGCTTGCTACCTTACGTTCCGCTATATTGGCTAAGGTAGTAAAGGGAGAACTACTGCGATTGTGCCCTGGTTTATCCGGTGTAGTACCTCAGTAGAGAAAGCCGAAAACTGACTGTCATGATGCGGCGAGAGCCGGTCAGCTCTTCGAAGCTCTCAAATCCTTAGAGATTTTTTCCGCATTACGCGAGGGATCGGTACTTGCCCGATCAGGTGTTTACAGCCTCCTGGTTCGGATACCAGGGGCTGTGCCTAAATTTTTATCGTCAAACTCCTATGGCTAAGTGAGGGTGTTCAAGCCGAATAGTCTGATTGCCTGGTTCATTGCGCTAAACACCTCCTTCAAGGACCAAATAATTGGATCAAGAGTGTTTAGATTACATCCCGAACACCCCCGTACTACCTACGTGGGGGCAGAAGCTGACGACTGGCCAACTCTTAGATTTTATACAACACGGCCGAACAGGAGGTGAAAATATTATAAAACAAACATTATATTACATAACAACTTTGTTTCATCATACAAGACAGGGACAACATGACTGTATTCATTCAAAGATGATGTCCTGGGCACATTGCGTCGCCACAATGTGAGACCCCTCCAGGACGTCTCCAAAATACCGCTCGGGCGAGCGGTGCTCCTTGCCTTCGGGCGGCCCCTCGGTCAAGCTTGACGGCATCCATCTTCGCCCGCCACACCTTGGCGTGGGCGAAGGCCATGCACGCGCCCTCGTTGCAGGCCGACCGCTTGACGACGGCCAGCCAAGGACAGGCGCTCACCAGCCGCTTCACGAGCCTGAAGTGGCTGCAGGGTATAGCTTCGGCAGGCCACAGCCGGATTATCAAATCCTTCATGGCTAGCTCGGCCACCCTATGCAGCTCGACCAGCTGTTTCAGCTGATCGCTAAAGGGCACTGGATATTCTGGTGCAAGATATTGCATCCAGAACAGCTTCTCCGTTGAGCTCCCTTCTTCGGCTCGGAAGAACTCCGCAGCGTCAGACACACTGCGCGGCAGGTCCGCAAACGCCCCTGGAGAACTCTGAATCCGGGTTAGTAAGAAATACTTCTTCTTCACATACTTGCTTTGCATACTAAACACCTTACCCGCCGCGATCTTCTTGGCCTCCTGGATCTCCTGGAGGGCGCCCTGGGCTTCAACCCGGGCCTCTTCCGCGCTTTGGCGAGCCTTGGCGAGTTCGGTCTCTCGAGCCAAAACATCGCACTCCAACGCATCGCACTTTTTCACAGCGTCATGGAGCTCTTGCTCAACCTCGTTAAGCCTGGCCTTGAGCTTCTTGCGGGCGGCTTGCTCCTTGGCAGCCTTCTCCTCGGCTTTGGCCAGGGCCTTTTTAAGGGCCTCGACCTCGGTCGTCGCTCCTACACATATCATGACACTACAGTGAATACACATCATTTATTCTTTCCGAATATATAGCGAGTCATTGCATACCTTGCTGGTCTTCCAGCTGCTTCCTCGCTTGTCCGAGCTCTCCCTCGGCCCGCTCCAGTCTTTGCTTTAGTCCGGAGACTTCGGCAGTGTGTGAGGTCGCGGCCAGCAACGACGCCTGCTTATTCATATAAGACACATTTAGTTAGTTCGTGCGAAAATTAATTGATCCTCTGTCTGGCTTTTCTTTTCGAACACCGGACAGTGTCTCAGGGGCTACCGTCTATATTGGGACTTCTCTCTTTTGTGTCGCTTACCTCAATACCTGTCAGCAGGCTGCTGCAGGCTTCGGTCAGTCCGCTCTTGACGGACTGAACCTTCTCAATCACCGTACCCATAAGGATACGGTGTTCGTCCACAATGGAAGCGCCTCGTAGCGCTTCCAGCAGATTATCCGGTGCCTCTGGTTGGACAGAGGTCACTGGCAGGACAGGCACATCTCCTTCTCTCGAATGAGGCTGCTTACCAGATTCTGAAGTCGTATGGGTCTCCGGATCCGTGTTTGGATGGGGTCCGAACTGAACACGGCCCTCGCCGCCAGTCTCCAAGGGGACCCGCTCCCCCAGGTGTTCGGCGACTGAGGTCTCGCCCTCTGGCGCCTCCTGGCCCCCTCCTGGCCGGGGAAGGTCCTTCGGGATAGCACCTCGGCGTCGCCCTTGGCCGTGGGAGAGTAAGCGACCGGCGGCACTACAAAAAAAAGACACATCCGTGACATTTTGGGCCGAACGAAATTTTTTCTGTCATACATATGACACTTCTATGACGATAATTGTGACAAAACCCGGTATCATCATAGATGTGGTGGGGTCCTACTTCTATGACAAAAAATCATGACAGACAATGGGCTTTTCGTCCTGGGTAGGCCGGAGACGCAGCTCCATGACATTCTTTAGGCCATCCATGACGGAAAAAACCATGGTAGAAGCGAGGGTGAGGAAAATATCGGGGTGTTCCCGGTTAGGGTGGGTGGTCGGGGCAGAGCGATGGGCGTTTCTCTCATACACGCACGCGCGTGGGTGTGAGGCGTTGGGCTCTGACTGAACCCGAGTGAGGCGTTGGGCTCTAACTAAACCCGAGCGATTGCACTGCAGGCTACGGGTTACTGAACCCAAGAGATTGATCGATGGCTGTTAACTGAACCCGATGGAGCGATTCCTTCGCTACTGCTGCTAACTGAAGCCGATCGATGCTGCCTCTGGATGAATAGTGAGCGTTGCTAGGGGGGTTTGGATGAACAGTTCCCGGTGGGGGTGGATGAACAGGACCCCGTGGTGTTGCCTCTGGATGAACAGGACCCCGATCGATAGAGCCGGTTGGGGCTGGATGAACAGGACCCCATGGAGGGCTGGATGAACAGGACCACCCCGTGGAGGGCAGGATGAACAGTAGACGGTGGAGGGCTGGATGAACAGTAGCCCATGGAGGGGTGGTTGAACAGGAGCCCGTGGAGAGGGGTGCTTGAACAGTAGCCGGTGGAGTAGCACGCGGTGGAGGCTGGATGAACAGGAGCACGTGGATGAACAGTCGCAGGTGGAGGCTAGAGGAGGTCGACAGTGGATGAACAGTAGCCTGTGGAGGCTGGAGGGGGTTGACGGTGGAGATGAACAGTATCCTGTGGAGTCCCGTTTTGCGGTACGCCACACCCCTCCCGATGAACAGGACCCCCGTTTCGACCGTAGCACTCCAACACAAGTCTGTTTCCTCCGTTTTGCGGTACGCCACACCCCTCATGATCAACAGGACCCCTGTTTCGACCGTAGGAGGTCCGTTTCCTCCGTTTTGCGGTACGCTAGACCCCTCCCGATGAACAAGATCCCGTTTCGAACATGGCCGGTCGAACACAAGGCCGTTTCCTCCGTTCTATGGTACGCCAGGCCTCATTTCCATCGGCTGTTCCGCCCAAGCCCTCCCGATGAACACGATGACGCATTCCGTTCTGACCCAGCCGGTTGGCTCCCCATGAACACGACGACGACGCTGTTTCTCCGTTCCGACCCAGCCATGTACACGAGCCCTGGTCGTACGTACGCGCGAGTAGGCGTTCGAGACCCCGCCCGTATGTACGTACGTGGCCTATTTACTTTCTTGCACCCTGGCCGTTCTACGTACGAGTACATGCTACGTGCGCGCCTCTACTACGACACGTGCGCGCCTCTACATCGACCAGTATGTAAGTACACATTCGCGACCAGAATGACAATGCTACGTACGCTTCAGCCAGGTGGGTCCCGGCTGTCGGGCACTTCCTTGCGTGCGAAGATTTAGCTGGTGGGTCCCAGCAGTCAGGGGGGCAAATCATTATTTTGTTTCTTTTTGCCCGGATGCGCTTCCTTGCGTGCGAAGATGTAGCTGGTGGGTCCCAGCAGTCAGGGGAAACATTTTTTTCGCGAAATACGGTGGCCCGTCCGGTGTGTCCCCGCTGTCAGGTGGAGGAATAATTATTTTGCGCGTAATAAGGAGGCACTTCCTTGCTGCGGCCGTGGACCCAGCTGTCAGCCTCTCCACGTACAATCCACGTCCGATGGAAGCCGTTCCTTGACCACGTTGACCACGCCGTGCCGAGAGCACCAGGGCGGTGGACGACGGCGAGGCCTAGGAAGGGGCGACACGGAGCCGGGGAAGACGCGGTAGTGGATGCCCACGCGTAGAGGAGTACGAGGGTTCACTGGTTCGCTGCGGTGTGAGGCTGCCGTCGCCGGCAGAATAACAGGGGGTGTGGGTGAGTAGAGGGATGGCGTGGCCAGTGGTGGGAATAGTAGGGGGAGGTGAGGCCTCCGCGGCAGCACAGCCGGCCACGGGAGGCAGGAGCATGCGACACGACCGACGCTGCTTTGGACGGCTGGAGCAACAAGACCAGAGGTTGAAAAAGCACTACGGCCGTTGGATGGACATCGTACGGTAACTGGAGCTAGAATCGCTCATATTGACTAAGTTGACAAAGCACTCCATCCCCGTCAACTTAGTAGGCCCACAAGTCAGACTCCCACCAAGGTGGGTCCCAACCAGCAGGGGGAGTATTCATTTTTTTGTGCGTAATAAGGAGGCACTTCCGGTGGGTCCGAGCTGACAGCGGGGGGAATGTTTTTTCGCGCAATACGGTGGCCCGTCCGGTGGGTCCCAGCAATCAGGGGGGAAATGTTTTTTTCACGAAGTACGGTGGCCCGTCCGGTGGGTCCCTGCTGTCAGGTGGAGGAATCATTATTTTCCGCGTAATAAGGAGGCACTTCCTTCTGCCGTCGTGGACCCAGTTGTCAGCCTCTCCACGTACAGTCCACGTCCGAGGGAAGCCGTTCCTTGACCACGTTGACCACGCCGCGCCGAGAGCACTAGGGCGGTGGACGACGACGAGGCCTAGGAAGGGGACGACGCGGAGTCGGGGAAGACGTGACAGTGGAAGCCCGCGCGGAGAGGAGTGCGAGGGTTCACTGGTTCGGCTATGGTGTGAGGCTGCCGTCGCCGCGGAATAACATGGGGTGTGGGTGAGTAGAGGGATGGCCTGGCCAGCGGTGGGAGTAGTAGGGGGCGGTGAGGCCTCCGGGGCATCACAGCCGGCCATGGGAGGCAGGAGCACGCGGCACGACCGGCGCTGCTTTGGGCGGCTGTGGCAAGAAGACCAGAGGTTGAAGAAGCACTATGGCCGTTGGATGGACATCATACGGTCACTGTAGCTAGAAATAGTTTATATTGACTAAGTTGACAAAGCCCTTGGTATGCGTCAACTTAGTAGGCCCACAGGTCAGCCTCCGAAATGGTGCGCCCCAGATGTCAGGGGGGAATCATTTTTTGGGCGGCTGAAGCAAGAATATCCGAGATTGAAGAAGAAGCAAGACATCCGTTGGATGGACATCCAACGGCCACAACTGCCAGAACCGTGTGTTGTTGACAAAGCCTTGCATACGCGTCAACTTAGTTTTTCTTAGGGGACGCGTCAACTTAGA
Source organism: Triticum aestivum (assembly GCF_018294505.1). Lineage (NCBI taxonomy): Eukaryota > Viridiplantae > Streptophyta > Magnoliopsida > Poales > Poaceae > Triticum > Triticum aestivum. Next base: position 466,507,215 of record NC_057814.1, on the reverse strand, counting down.
AGGCCCACAAGTGTGTGGCAGAGAACATATAGCCCATTTGCGATTTGTAAGAATGTACAGCCCATTTTTTAATTCTAAAGGAATTTACTATAGCCCATTTACAGTTCGTTAAAAGTACAGCCCATTTTCTAGCTAGGACAACGATTAATAATTTCCACCAACCGCTCAAAACAGAATTCAAAAAAAATTCCCACTTTTTTATGGGATCCGAAATATTTTTATCCGAAATTTCTAGTGAGATTAAATATAATTTCAAAATAAAGTTGTATTAGGTTAAAATCCAACGAAATATTGCGCGCGCGACAAGTAATGAAATTAGAAATTTCAAATTCCGAAAATAATATATTTTTAAACTAATTACACATTTGGTGCATTTTTTATAGTTACTGCCCAGTTATTATAATTACATCCCATTTATTATTTCTTAAAGTCCTTTTTCTTGTTAAGCCTAATGCATACCTCCTAGGAAAGTTTGCAGCCCAGCAGGGCGGAGAATAACAAGTTGACCCGGATATTGTGTACAACTGTCGGCCCAGTTGCATTGCTGATGTTGAAAAAAAAGGCATGTGTAGTACAGCACAACTTAACATGGCTACTCAGCCCACATTCAGCGACGCCGAAAAGGCCCAAACAAGGCTTCTGTACAACTTTTTGAAGTCACTGAGCTCAATTAATAACTTAAGAAAAAAGTTAGATTACAGTGGAACCTAATTAAAAGCTATCACGAGCAAAGAAATAATTCAATGGGTCCCACTTGTGTGTGTGCGCGTGTGTGCGTGTGTGCGTGTGTGTGCGTGTGTGTGTGTGTGAGAGAGAGAGAGACCCATCGGTCGATGCTCGTAAGTACATCTTTCAGCCATATGCATTGTTGATGCTCAGTAAAAACTTATATAGTTGACATAATCATATAGAACATCACAGCACACTGAACTTGCATATAAAAATTTCACGCAGGAGGCACAATCAGGATGGAAGCAGTGGATCGCTACGGGTAGGACTATGTTGAAAACATTGAACTCGTACATAACGGTTCATCGTCTTTATCAATGAAAGGGAAATATCTTGAATGATGTCCAAAGAAAACAGACAGGCAACACAATAAGTTCTGCTAGCACATTAAGTTGACGTACAACCCTTTCTAAAAAAAGTTCAGGTACAAAATTAGAACAGGTCACAATCAAATGTACTGGCACATCAGTGCTTCACACCCATAGCTCGGATTTAACTAGTATCAGACAAGATTCAGTTGTACCTCAAATTAGAGCACATCCAGGCAGCCAACCCTGCCTCTTCTCCCAAAGAAGCAGTGGCCTCCGCCGCGCGATGGAGTAGGCCCTGTGCCATCCATTTCGAGCAACATGGGGAAAGTCTGACATTGACTCCTGTAATGGACGTCGTCGACGGACCCTGGCACCAGCGGCGGCGGCAGGACTTCGATTGATGGATTGACCACTTCTTCGACATGCACGAACACTCGATACAAGTACATCCCTAACGTGGTCCGCGGAGGCCTTGGTGGCAACGAATAGTACAACGCCGGTTCCTGCACCGGTATCTCAACACCAATCACCTTCAGTATGGTGGACGACTTCTTCATCCATGCCATAACCGTCAAAGCCCAGCTGTCTGGAGGAACAAACATACTTACGAGCTCACCTCCAAGGTCGTTGATAAGCTCATTCATGGACTCGTTGTTCCAAGCACGTCGAGGCATGCCGTGGAAGGTAAGTTTTGTTAAAAACACAAGCTCAGAGGGCACCGAGCCCTGATGTCTACTACACAACCTTCTTCTTGTAGACGTTGTTGGGCCTCCAAGTGCAGAGGTTTGTAGGACAGTCGTAAATTTCCCTCAAGTGGATGACCTAAGGTTTATCAATCCGTGGGAGGCATAGGATGAAGATGGCCTCTCTCAAACAACCCTGCAACCAAATAACAAAGAGTCTCTTGTGTCCCCAACACACCCAGTACAATAGTAAATTGTATAGGTGCACTAGTTCTGCGAAGAGATGGTGATAGAAGTGCAATATGGATGGTAGATATAGGTTTTTGTAATCTGAAAATATAAAAACAGCAAGGTAACTAATGATAAAAGTGAGCCTAAACGGTATTGCAATGATAGGAAACAAGGCCTAGGGTTCATACTTTCACTAGTGCAAGTTCTCTCAACAATAATAACATAATTGGATCATATAACTATCCCTCAACATGCAACAAAGAGTCACTCCAAAGTCACTAATAGCGGAGAACAAACGAAGAGATTATGGTAGGGTACGAAACCACCTCAAAGTTATTCTTTCCGATCAATCCATTGGGCTATTCCTATAAGTGTCACAAACAGCCCTAGAGTTCGTAGTAAAATAACACCTTAGGACACACATCAACCAAAACCCTAATGTCACCTATATACTCCATTGTCACCTCAAGTATCCGTGGGTATGATTATATGATATGCATCACACAATCTCAAATTCATCTATTCAACCAACATATAGAACCTCAAAGAGTGCCCCAAAGTTTCTTCCGGAGAATCAAGACGAAAACGTGTGCCAACCCCTATGCATAGGTTCATGGGCGGAATCCGCAAGTTGATCACCAAAACATACATCAAGTGAATCACGTGATATCCCATTGTCACCACAGATACGCACGGCAAGACATACATCAAGTGTTCTCAAATCATTAAAGACTCAATCCGATAAGATTACTTCAAAGGGAAAACTCAATCCATTACAAGAGAGTAGAGGGGGAGAAACATCATAAGATCCAACTATAATAGCAAAGCTCGCGATACATCAATATCGTACCACCTCAAGAACACGAGAGAGAGAGAGAGAGAGAGAGATCAAACACATAGCTACTAGTACATACCCTCAACCCCGAGGGTGAACTACTCCCTCCTCGTCATGGAGAGCGCCAGGATGATGAAGATGGCCACCGGTGAGGGTTCCCCCCTCCGGCAGGGTGCCGGAACAGGGTCCCGATTGGTTTTTGGTGGCTACAGAGGCTTGCGGCGGCGGAACTCCCGATCTATCATGTTCCTCGGTCGTTTTAGGGTATATGGATATATATAGGCGGAAGAAATACGTCAGGGGAGCCACAAGGGCCGACCAGGGTGGGGGCCCGCCCAGGGGGGTGGGCGCGCCCCCCTGCCTCGTGTCTCCCTTGTTGCTTTCCTGACGTGCACTCCAAGTCTCCCGGGTTGCTTTCCTTCCAAAAATAACTTCTCCAGAAGGTTTCATTCCGTTTCACTCCGTTTGATATTCCTTTTCTTCGAAACACTGAAACAAGGGAAAAACAGAAACTGGCACTGGGCTCTGGGTCAATAGGTTAGTCCCAAAAATAATATAACAGTGCATAGTAAAGCCCATAAAACATCCAAGATGGATAATATAATAGCATGAATACTTCATAAATTATAGATACATTGGAGACATATCAGCATCCCCAAGCTTAATTCCTGCTCGTCCTCGACTAGGTAAATGATAAAAGAAAGAATTTATGAAGTGTGAATGCTAGGAGGTGCATAAGTTTGATCAACGAGAATTTCAATCACCCTTTTCTAGCATCATTATATGTCATAACACTAGCTCAACTCATAAAACTTTGCATGATCAAGTAACAAACTATTCACACGTTAAAGTATATATCCTAAACTTTCTTGAAAACTAACAAACCGTGTTATTAGTCATCAAACAATTACAATTCATCTTATTTTCTGGAAGAGTCTATGTCAGAGCTTTGATTTAGCAAACTCCACATAACCAACTATCATTTAGCCTTCCACGATTGCTACCACTCAAAGCATATTTTTAGAACAAATAGTATTCATCGAACACAGAGAAAGATAGGGGCTTAATATTTTGCCTCACAACCTTTTACCTCAAGGGTAATGTCAACAGTAATAATTCATGATCAAATATATTTGAATGGCCATATATGCTTAGATCTTTCCATCATATGATGCTTGCCAACTAAAGAGTAGGTTGGAATGAGAAGGAATACTACTAACTCTTGCATAAAAGTAAAAGATAGGCCCTTCGCATAGGGAAGCAGGGATTTGCAGAGGTGCCAGAGCTCGAAGCAAAAAGAGAGATGAAAATAATTTTGAGAGGTATGCTTTCATTGTCAACATAACGACCAAGAGTTCCCAATATCTTCCATACTACATACATTATAGGCAGTTCCCAAATAGAAAGGTAATTATTTTTACTCCCCCTCCACCAACAATCATCAATCCATGGCTTGCCCGAAACAACGGGTGCCTCCAACTAACATCAATCCTGGGGGAGTTTTGTTTGCAATTACTTTTGATTTGATTTTGATCTTTTGATCATGGGACTGGGCATCCCAGTTACCAGCCATTTTCTCGTGAATGATGAGCGGAGTCCACTCATCGTGAGAATAACCCACCTAGCATGGAAGATACTGCTAGCCCCTAGTCGCTACATGAGCGATTCGGGCATACAAAACAGATTATTATTTGAAGGTTTAGAGTTTGGCACATGCAAATTTACTTGGAACGCCAGGCAAATACCGCATATAGGTAGATATGGTGGACACTCATGGAGGAAACTTGGTTCAAGGAATTTGTATGCACAAGAAGTATTCCCGCTTAGTACAGATATTTTGGCTAGCAAAGGATTCGAAATAGCAAGCACGACATGTTAGAGGATCCAAAACAATATAACTTATACAAATATACCCAAGCATAACTCATTATGTTGTCTTCCTTGTCCAACTTCAACTAATTTGCTCAGGTTTGAAAATAATTAATGGGGATCACAATCATAGAAGATGTCCAAGATAGTATATTTATATGTGAAATCTCTCTTCCTTCAATATTCTTTCATGAATTGTTCAAGTGACCAATACAATGTTTGCTAACCTTCAATAAATTTACCACCTTTACTTCTTATATGTGAAGGCATTACTCCCCATGGGAAAGGCATTTGAAACATATATAATTTATGACATTCAAATCATTCAACCATTTACTCATAGGATATAAGTGAAGCACACGAGTAAATGACAAACTACTCCAAAAAGATATAAGTGAAGATCAATGAGTAGTTAAATAATTATGTAGCTATGTGAAGAGTCTCTATCATTTAAGAATTTCAGATCTTGGTGTTTTATTCATACAACAAGCAAAACAAAATAAAATGACATTTCAAGGATAGCACATCAAATGAAGAAGCAAAAACTTAGGCTCAACCGATACTAACCGATAATTGTTGAAGAAGAAAGGTGGGATGCCTACCAGGGCATCCCCAAGCTTAGAAGCTTGAGACTTCTTGAAATATTATCTTGGAGTGCCTTGGGCATCCCCAAGCTTGAACTTTTGCGTCTCCTTAATTCCTCTCATATCACGGTTTCCTAAACTCAAAAGCTTCATCCACACCAAACTCAACAAGAACTCGGGAGATAAGTTAGTATAAACCAATGAAAAAACCTTATCCTACTCTACTGTAGCAAATCACTAAAATTATTATTCAACATTGCATACTAAATGCCTCTGCATATTTAATACTCCTATCCTCAAATAGAATCATTAAACAAGCAAACATATGCAAACAATGCAAACATAACAGCAATCTGCCAAAACCGTACAGTCTAAAGAATGCAAGATTCCTCATACTTACCTAACTCCAAAAATTTATCAGAGCTTATTATGCAAAAGGTTTCAACATTTTATCACGTTCTGACTTTTCTAGGGAATTTTTGCAACAGCGGTAAACTTTCTGGTTTGAAACAGCAACATGTATACTTGCAAAATAAGCATGGTAAAAGCTATCCTTGACATTTTTATTGAAACTAGATATGCAAAACATTATTCTAAATAACAGCAAGCAAATACTACCGAAATAAAATGACGCTCCAAGCAAAACACATATCATGTGGTGAATAAAAATATAGCCCCAGGTAAAGTTACCGATGAACGAAGACAAAAGAGGGGATGCCATCCAGGGCATCCCCAAGCTTAGGCTCTTGGTTGTCCTTGAATATTACCTTGGGGTTCCTTGGGAATCCCCAAGCTTAGGCTCTTTCCACTCCTTATTCCATATTCCATCGAATCTTTACCCAAAACTTGAAAACTTCACAACACAAAACTCAACAGAAAATCTCATGAGCTCCGTTAGCGAAAGAAAACAAACCACCACTTAAAGGTACTGTAATGAACTCATTATTTATTTATATTTGTGTTAAATCTACTGTATTCCAACTTCTCTATGGTTCATACCCTCCGATACTACTCATAGATTCATCAAAATAAGCAAACAACACACGAAAAACAGAATCTGTCAAAAACAGAACAGTCTGTAGTAATCTGTATCAAACGCAAACTTATGGAACTCAAACAATTCTAAAATAAATTGGCGGACCTGAGTAATTTGTCTAGTAATCAGCTGCAAAACGAATCAACTAAATATCACTCTCCAGTAAAAAGTTTTAGCTAATCTCGTGAGCGCTAAAGTTTCTGTTTTTTTACAGCATGATCATAAAGACTTCACCCAAGTCTTCCCAAAGGTTCTACTTGGCACAAACACTAATTAAAACATAAAGCCACATCTAAACAGAAGCTAGATGGATTATTTATTACTAAACAGAACCAAAAAGCAAGAAACTAAAATAAAATTGGGTTGCCTCCCAACAAGCGCTATTGTTTAACGCCCTTAGCTAGGCATAATGATTTCAATGATGCTCGCATAAGACATAAGAATTGAAACATAAAGAGAGCATCATGAAGAATATGACTAGCACATTTAAGTCTAACCCACTTCCTATGCATAGGGATTTTGTGAGCAAACAACTTATGGGAACAATAATCAACTAGCATAGGAAGGCAAAATGTCAGAGTAAATGGCCACGGGTAGCCTAACCGACTGCCCCTGGTTCTTCTGAAAAAATTATCAGGCCTTTTGGGCCTCCAAGCACTCCAAGCATTGGGCCGCCTTCCCTGGCCGGCTACCTCTGAAGCCGACTCCCGGAGGTCGACCCAGCCTCAGCAACCCCTCCCCAGGACAACTACGGGGTGGCCGACTCCAAGAAGCCGGCCAAGAAGAACGCCGACTCCAAGAAGCCGGCCGAGACCACAACCACCAAAGCTACACCCACATAACGGTGACAAGATGGGGTGTGGCCACAGTGCGGCCCACCACCCTCGAAGCCCGAGGCAGGCATGGCCACAGGAGGCCGTACGGGATGACCGTCTCCTGTTCGGCTCGGCACTGTAGCCATGCCAGCCTCAACGTCATCCACAACCGACTCCTGTACGGCCCGCGGGCGGTGGGCCCCATCTGCCAGAGAGAGGCGCAAAGGCGGCCCGGCCTCCCCCAGTCGGACAGGGGTGTAGCCGGCCCCCAGGAGCCGGCTACTCCCTTCCTCGAAGCAAGAGCCCCATTAAGGAGACAAGACGAGGTAAGGCTACAGTGAGAGCCCCCGAGGCGGCCCACTGTAGCCACGCTTACCTTGACAAAGCCCTCGTCATCAGAGACGAGGCTACAGTAAGCAGCCGCCGACAAGACCCTAGGCGGTGGGGCCGGCCTATCGGCCAAGAAGCCGGCAACCGGCGGGACCAACCAGTCGGCGGGCCCCAACAGCCGGCGGAGAAGCCGGCGAGTGTAGACACTGACGGCTGGGACCAGAGCCCAGCCGGATTACAATTGTACCCCCGGGGGTAGGCCTATATAAACCCCCCGGGGCACCCATGCAAAGGGTTAGCTTCTGAACACAGCACACACACCATAGAGATAGAGAGAAGCAAGGGCTAGCCTTGTTCTTCTTCTCCCTTGAACCCAACAGCGCTAGGAGCGATTGTAGCTACCTTTCCTTGATCTAGTGATCATGCGGAGACCCCGCAGAGCAGGACTAGGGGTGTTATCTCCTCGGAGAGCCCCGAACCTGGGTAAGATCCGCCGGCGTGCATGTCTTCGCCTCATCCCGTTTCCAGGCACCGGCGATGTCTTATTGGCACCCACAATGATAAGCCATCCATTGGAATATGTCGCACCAACCACCCGACATTTGGTGCCCACCGTGGGGCCAGGTGCACCGTCGTCCGGAGACCTGTTCTGGACGGGAACCCTCTTCCTCCCCCGCGAGCGCAGCCAGCCTGCTGCGCCCGATGGCGTTTGCCTCGACGCACTGCAAGGCGTCGACGACGCCTGCGCAGCGAGCTGCCTCGCCGATCTGCTCGGCGAGACTCGCATCTCCGACGAGCCTGCGTCCGACGCAGGCATAGACTACCCCGAGAGCCGCCTCGTCAGCCTCCTCGACCAGCTTCACGTCTCCAACGAGCCTGCTGCAGATGTGGAGTCGGTCGGCTCCACCGACCCGATACTTGTCGACTCCGACACGGCATCGCTCGACGCCTACCCCTCCGACGTGGTGGTCTTCGACGACACCCTTCCTCGAGCTGACAGCGGCAGCAGCGCTGTCACCGAAGTGCTGGTCATCAGCCACGTCGCCAACTCGGGCGAGAACGCCCACGACGCCCTGCAAACGGCGATGCACGACCTCTCCGTCCCCATCCCGGCCGATGCCGATGCCGAGACCTTGGAGGCACACCGCCTCGCCCTCATCACGGAGGGCCAGAAGATAGCCTCCATGAGACGCCTCACCGAGGCCCACCAGCGCGAAGTCGACCGCGCCGCCTTCGGTACGCCGCCGCCTAGCGGCCCGAGCCGAGCCGGCTTCGTCCAGAAGCGCGGCGCGGCCGTCGCCAGCATGCTGGGGGCAGATCGCCCCGTCTACGCCACCCCGCTCGAGAATCTGCGAGCCGCTCAGGCGGCTGCAGAAGAGCTCAATGCGCTGGGAGCCGATAAGCTCCCCTAAATGACAAGACGGATCCAGCAGCTGATCGACGCGGCTGCACAACGGCACGAAGCCGGCACCAGTGCTGATAGTCATCCCCCGCGCCGGGAGCACGCCGCGACGTTCCGCTCGCCAACTGCGAGCGGCGCGCGCCAGAAGAAGGACAAGGAGCCGGCTGCCAGCCGCAGCCGGACTCGCATCACCATCGAGCGTGACGCGGAAGGCCGCCCTCGAGCGGTTGAACACCAAGGAAATCTGCCTCCTCCTCCGCCTCGAAGAGAAAGACGTCTCACTCCGCCGCCTATCACGCACCCGATTCTGGGCGACTGACTCGGCCGCCAAGAAGGAGTCGGCGAGAACGACGCCCGCCACCGGATCGACCGCCTTGCTCGATCCTTGGCATTAGAAGAAGAAGACGATGTTGGCCCGCCATGCTTTGGCCCCCGCATCCGCGACGAGCCCTTCCCCAAAGGGTTCTCGCTCCCCAGAGACACGCCCAAGTACAATGGCTCGGTGAAGCCGGAAGATTGCCTCATCGACTACTCCACGGCCGTCAGCATAGCCAACGGCAATCGGCGCATCGCCGTGAAGTACGTCCCCCTCATGCTGCAAGGCACGACGCGCACATGGCTCAAGAGCCTCAAGCCCTACAGCATCAACAGTTGGATGGACTTCACAGAAGTCTTCGTTCGCAACTTCACCAGCACCTACAAGCGGCCTCCCAAGCCTCGCCAGCTCTCCCTCTGCGTCCAAGGGCCCAACGAGTCAACCCGCGACTACCTCACGCGGTGGGCTGAGCTCCGCAACTCCTGCAAGGGGGTGCATGAGGTCCAGGCCATCGAGTACTTCACCGCCGGGTGCCGAGAGGGCACCCTCCTCAAGCACCGACTCCTCTGCGACGAGTCGGCTACCCTTGACGAGTTGCTGATCACTGCGGACAAATACGCCACGGATGAATCCTCAATGAAGACCGAGCTGCGAGTAGACGCCTCTGGGAAGGTGATTGCTCCGGCTCCCAAGACGCCGGCTGGCGACCCCAATCGGCGCCCTTACCAGAACGATCACAAGCGCAAGGCCCCCATGCCGACTTCCTCCAGTCGGCAGGTGGCCACACTTGAAGACGAGCAGCCTGAAGAACGGCCCGCTCCCAAGAAGAAGGGTGGCAGGCCGGCTTGGCAGCCGTCTTTCTCCTACGAACAAGCTCTCGACGCCCCCTGCAAGTTCCACAGCGGCGCGAAGCCGTCCAACCACACAACCCGGAAATGCCACTGGCTCACCCACATCACCAAGGGCGAGGGGATGTTGCCGCCTCCGCCTCCCGGTCCGCCGCCTCCAGCCCCCCAGCAGCCGGCGGCTCGGCCGGCAGTCGGCGCCATCCAAGACGAATTCCCCGAAGAGCACGCCGCCTACGTCGTCTTCACCAGTCAAGCCGACGACAAGCGCAGTCGGCACAGACAGCATCAAGAAGTTAATGCAGTCGCCTCTAGCGCCCCCGAGTTCATGCACTGGTCAGAAAAGCCAATCAGCTGGAGCCAGGCCGACCACCCTGAGGTGACGCCCTCTCCTGGCTCCTATGCAATGGTCTTGGATGTCACCCTCGCAACGGAGAGGCGAGCTGCCAGATTTTCCCGAGTCCTGATAGACGGCGGAAGCAGTATCAACATACTTTACCGCGATACCATGGAGAAGCTGAACATCAAAGCAAAGCAGCTCATGCCGAGCCGCACCGTCTTCCATGGTATCGTCCCGGGCCTGTCTTGCTCCCCAATCGGCAAGATCAAAATGGATGTTCTCTTCGGAGACAAAGATCATTTCCACCGTGAAGCAATCTGGTTCGAGGTGGTGGATTTGGAGAGCCCCTATCATGCTCTACTTGGCCGACCTGCTCTGGCCAAGTTCATGGCTGTGCCCCACTACGCCTACCTGAAGATGAAGATGTCAAGCTCGAAGGGGATCATCATGGTAGCCGGCGACTACAAGAAGTCCATCGAGTGCGCCATGGCCAGCAGCCGGCTGGCCGAGTCCCTCGTGGTGGCAGTAGAGAAGAAGATGTTGGAACGGGTTGTGGCCATGGCCGGCAAGCAGCCGGCCTTGTCCCCCAACCCCAAAGATTGTGACGCGCAGGGCTCTTTCCAGCCTGCCAAAGAGACGAAGAAGATACCTCTGGACCCGGAGAACCCGGAGAGGTTCGCTGTCATTGGGGCGAACTTGGACAGTAAATAGGAAGGCGAGCTCGTCGACTTCCTCCGTGAGAATCGAGACATTTTCGCATGGTCCCCAAAGGACATGCCAGGTGTCCCGAAGGATTTCGCCGAGCACAAGCTACATGTCCGAGCTGATGCGAAGCCGGTCAAGCAACCCCTCCGCCGACTGTCAGAAGCGAAGCGAAGAATTGTGGGAGAAGAGATAGCCCGGCTCCTTGCCGCTGGCTTTATCATGGAAGTGTTCTTTCCAGAATGGCTCGCCAACCCAGTTCTGGTTCTGAAGAAGAATAACAAGTGGCGTATGTGTATAGACTACACCAGTCTGAACAAAGCCTGCCCAAAGGATCCGTTTGCTCTGCCACGGATTGACCAAGTGATAGACTCCAGAGCCGGATGCGAGCTGTTAAGTTTTTTGGATGCGTACTCAGGGTACCATCAGATCAAGTTGGACCCAGCTGACCGCCTGAAGACTGCCTTCATCACACCCTTTGGAGCTTTCTGCTACCTGACTATGACATTCGGCTTGAGAAATCCCGGTGCCACTTTTCAGCGTTGCATGCAGAAATGCCTTTTGAAACAACTCGGCGGAAATGCCCACGTCTATGTAGACGACATTGTGGTGAAGACAGAGAAGCGCGGCACCCTGCTGGAAGACCTGAAAGAAACATTCGCCAACTTGCGCCGATTCCAAATCAAGCTCAACCCCGAGAAGTGCGTGTTCAGAGTGCCAGCCGGCCAGCTGCTAGGCTTCCTGGCCTCCGAACGCGGCATCGAATGCAACCCCGTCAAGATCAAGGCCATCGAGAGGATGGAGATTCTCACCAAGCTGCGAGATGTGCAGAAGTTCACCGGCTGCTTAGCGTCCCTGAACCGTTTTATTAGCCGACTAGGAGAGAAGGCTCTCCCCTTGTACCGACTCATTAAGAAGTCCACTCACTTCGAGTGGAACGAACAAGCCGACCAAGCCTTCCATGAGTTGAAGAAAATGCTGACCACTCCGCCTGTCCTGGCTGCGCCGACTGAAAAGGAGCCCATGCTCCTCTACATCGCCGCGACTAGCCGAGTCGTCAGCACTGTTGTTGTGGTCCAGCGCCCGGAAGAAGGCTGAGCCCAGCTAGTCCAGAGGCCGGTGTACTATCTCAGCGAAGTTCTGTCCAGCTCAAAGCAGAACTACCCGCACTACCAGAAAATGTGCTATGGGGTATACTTCGCCGCCAAGAAACTGAAGCCCTACTTCCAAGAGCACCCCATCACGGTCGTGTGCACTGCCCCGCTCGCCGAGATCATAGGCAGCCGGGATGCATCCGGCCGGGTGGCCAAATGGGCCATTGCGCTGGCGCCCTACACGATCTTCTACCAACCCCGCACTGCCATCAAGTCCCAAGCACTGGCCGACTTCCTCGTCGACTGGGCCGAGACCCAGTACTTACCGCCGGCTCCCGACTCTACCCATTGGCGGATGCACTTTGACGGGTCCAAGATGCGCACCGGCTTGGGAGCCGGCATCGTCCTCACCTCTCCCAAAGGCGACAAGCTCAAGTACACGCTGCAGATCCACTTCGCCACCTCCAACAACGTGGCCGAGTACGAGGCGCTCGTACATGGGCTCCGGCTAGCCAAAGAGCTTGGCATATGCCGGATCCTGTGCTACGGCAACTCAGATTTGGTGGTCCAGCAATCGTCTGGCGACTTGGACGCCAAGGACGCGAACATGGCGAGCTATCGATTCCTCGTCCAGCAGATCAGCGGATACTTCGAAGGGTGCGAGTTCCTTCACGTGCCAAGGGCCGACAACGACCAAGCAGATGCCTTAGCACGGATCGGCTCCACCCGACAAGCCATACCGACTGGCGTCTCCCTCCAGCGCCTCCTCAAGCCGTCCATCAAGCCGTCTCCAGAGTTGGATTCTATCTTCGTACCGCCTGCACCAGATACAGCCGGATCCGACTGGAGAAACCCCGCAGGCGGCACGGGGACTTCGACAACTGGCCCGGGGTCTGCCGTAGTCGCACCCGGCCCGGCGACTTCAGAACCCGGCCCGGGGACTTCAGAACCCGGCCCAGGGACTTCAGAACCCGGCCCGGGGACTTCAGAACCCGGCCCGGGGACTGCAGCAGTCGGCCAGGGGACTGCAACGACACAAGAAGCGGTGGCCGACTCACCCAACCCACCCACCCGAGTCATGGTGGCTACATTAACAGAAGCAGAAGTCACAGCTCCCTCATGGGCCCAGCCCATCCTCAAGTTCCTAGTCAGCAGAGAGCTTCCAGCTGATGAGATCTCAGCAAGACTAGTGCAACGACGAGCCGCAGCATATACAATAATCAACAGAGAGCTGGTGAAGCGCAACGTCACTGGAGTCTTCCAGCGTTGCGTTGAGCCAGAAAAAGGAGTGGCAATCCTCAAGGACATCCACCAAGGCAAGTGCGGCCACCACGCAGCTTCAAGATCACTTGTGGCCAAGGCTTTCCGCCATGGTTTCTTTTGGCCGACTACCTTGGAGGATGCTAAAAAATAGTCAAGAGCTGCAGAGGATGCCATGTTTTTAGTTCCAAGCAACACCTGCCGGCTTCTGCACTCAAGACCATTCCCCTCACCTGGCCTTTTGCCGTCTGGGGACTGGACATGGTGGGCCCTTTCAAGACAGCCCGCGAGGCTTGACACATCTACTTGTTGCTGTGGACAAGTTAACAAAGTGGATCGAAGCAAAGCCAATCAAGAAGCTGAACGGGCCGACTGCCGTGACATTCATCACTGACATCACTACTCGATACAGCGTGCCGCACAGCATCATCATCGACAACGGCACGGACTTCGCCAAAGGAGCACTGGCACGTTTCTGCGCGACGCAGGGCATCCGACTGGACTTAGCGTCCGTTGCCCACCCGCAGTCAAACGGCCAGGTCGAGCGAGCAAATGGACTCATCCTCTCCGGTATCAAGCCCCGACTGGTTGTACCACTGGAGCGATCGGCCGGCTACTGGCTCGATGAGCTGCCGGCTGTCCTCTGGAGTCTGCGCACTACACCCAACAAGTCAACCGGCTTCACTCCATATTTCCTCGTGTATGGTGCCGAGGCTGTCAGCCCAACGTACACGGAGGAGGAGGCCAAAGAAGCAAGAGAAGACAGCGTGGACCTACTGGAAGAAGGCCGGCTGCTAGCACTCAGCCGGTCCGCCATCTAACAGCAAGGGCTGCGCCGCTACTACAACCGCAAGGTCAAGCCAAGATCCTTCCAAGAGGGCGACCTTGTGCTCCGGCCGATCCAGCGAACAGCCGGCCAGCACAAGCTCTCGGCCCCTTGGGAAGGCCCCTTCGTCGTCAGCAAGGCACTCGGCAACGACTCCTACTACTTGATCGACGCACCAAAACCAAGAGCACGCAAGAGAGACGACTCCGGCAAGGAGTCGGAGCGACCATGGAACGCAAACCTCCTAAGACAATTTTACAGTTGAAAGCAGTATGTATCATGCTACCCCTTTTGTATTAAGTACAAACCAACAGGCCCCCCGAACAGTACTCGGGGACTGCCTTTGTTTATCTATGAATGACAAGCGTCATATCCATGAATGTATTATTACATTTGATTTCTTGTCTGGCACCGGGTTCGACTAGTCGGCCCGGGGACTGGCCGCCTTAAGCTATATTAAAAGTTCTACCCGAAGTCAGAAAAGTAGTGTGCCGGCTCCCGAGTCCTCTCTTGTTGAAAGTCACAGCTCGAAGAAGAACCGACTGTCCGACTAGAAAGAGGCAAGGCAGAAAGGATGCCCACACGAAAAACGGCTAAGGACCAACGAACTTATATAGCAAAAGGACGGCCTCCAAACACGCCTGCCGGCTGTCAGAATAGCCGGATGGCCGGCTTCCTAAACACTTAGCTTTACTCCAGCAAAGCTAGAGTACTTCCCCCCCCCCAATCGGCCAAGCACTCCTCCATCTACAGATTGCAGAGCAACTGTTGGACTGGGGAGGTGGCAACCAAGGGAGGGCGGCAAAGGAAAAAGCGGAAGGATAAAAAGCAAAGTACAAGGAAAGGCCAAATGCATGCATAAGCTATATATACATAAAGCCCCCAACAGGCCGACAACAGACATAAGTTCGAATACACCCAGTGGGTGGAATTGTGCAGACTTAACCAAACATTATTCCAAAAGTAACAAGACAGGAAAACAAAAGATGTCAGACTAGGGAGCGGCGCGGAGGCCGAGCTGGTCGGTGGAGACGGCCCCGCCGGCTGAAGGAGTGGCCGCCTAGCGGGTCTCGGCTTGGCCACCAACAGCGGCAGGCGATGCACTCGCACGCGACGTAGTGCTGGAGGTGCGGTCAGGCTGAGGCTGGTCGGCTGCTCCACCAGCCGGCTCGACGTCTTCACCCTCCTCCTCCTCCTCTTCGCCCTCGTCGCTTGAGTCGATCTCCTCCGCCGAGTCTTCACCGTCTGCCAGGTTCAGCCCGAACCACTCCTCCGGCTGGGCGACACCGTTGTCGTCTACCTCGGGGGCGAAGACGCTGGTGTCGGTGTAGTCAGCGATCGCGGAAGCCCGCCGGATGATAGCCGGCCGCGCCGGCTCCAGCTCCGTGTCGGCTTGCTGCCGCCAGGTAGCCAGCTGATCCAGGCTCAGGCCAGCTTACTAGGCCTTGACGAACTCCGGCGCCCGCCTGGCGCCGGAGCGAGCCTCCGAGGCCTTCCAAGCCTCGAAACGGCCGACTGCCACCTCCAGCCAGTCGGCAGTCCGACTGGGGGGTGCGAGGAACCACTTGGCCGGGCCAGAGGGCGGCCAAGACTTGCACCCCGGCACGCTGAAGCCGACAGAGCAGTCGGTGAGCCGGCTGGATGCGGGCCTGGATCGCCAGGAGCTGCACCTCCAGCGAACGGCCGGCGGTTGGCGAGATCTCAAAGCCAGCCTGCCTTCGCGCTTGGCGACGGGCCTCAATGGTCTGGTTGGCTGTAGTAGAATAGCCAGGGAAATATTCTGCGCAAGAAAGAAGAAGAAAATCAGAAAAAGAGCTGAAGTGGCAGATGGCAAGAAAGGACGAAGATGTAGGCGGCTTACCGTCAACCAGATCTTCGATCTGGCCATAGCCAGAGATCAGAGTCTGCCTGGCCTCAGCCCAGCAAGCCGCCTCCGTCTCGTACTCGGCCTGGAGAGCGGCTTCGCGGTCCTGCACAGCCTTCAGTGCCGCCTTGTGGCCTTCCTCCTGGTCGGCCAACTTGTTGGCCAGGCGGTCGCGTTCCTGCACCAAGGCGGCGAGCTCGGCATCCTTGGCACGAAGGGCAGTCTGAGACTCTCCCAGCTATGCCCTCAGACTGGCGTTGGCCGCTGCAGAGACGGAAGAAAAAGAAAGAACAGTAAGAAGAAGTCGTCAAGGAAGATCCGACCCGACTGCTCAGCAGTCGGCCCGAATCTCGGGGACTACACCCAGTGGGTGCGCTGACGCGCCCCCACATGAGATAAAGAACAAAGCACGTACCTCGGCTCTCAGTAAGGTCGGCGGTCTTCTGGGTCAGCTCCCGAGCCTGGGAGTTGAAGGCGGCCGCACGAAGATTGTGGTAATCCTGCAAGATAGACAGAAGTTCGAAGTAAGAGCAAGAACAGCAAAAACAAATCCACAAAGAAGTTCCAAGCCGCCTGCTCAGCAGCCGACTCGAAACTCGGGGACTACACCAAGTGGGTGCGCTGACGCGCCACCACAGAAGAAATCAAAGTCAAGAAGAAGCAAGATGGAAAGACTAACCCGGATGGCCGCCCGCGTTGCGAGGAACTCATCGGTGAACTGCCTCAGTGCCGCAGCTTGGCCCTGGAGCCGGGTCCGGACGTCCTGCGCAGCCACGTTCATCACGGCCGTCCCTCCGCCTGGCGTCCACCCCGAGGTAGCGCTGGCCGCCTCCGCATCCTGGGCTGACGAGCCGGAGCCCACGGCCGGCTGCGGCTCCGACGCGACTTTCTGTGGCTCCGACGCAGCCTTCCCCGCGCGCCAAATCGGCGGCATCCGGACCGCCATCTCAGTCCTCGCGGCCGGCTCGCCCCCCGCCGACTGCGCAGGCGGCTGATCAGGTCGGCCGCCTTGAGCCGCCCCAGTTGGCGGGGTCGGCACCGGCGCCCTCTCCAGGACGATGACGTTGCCGTCTCTCCCCAGCCCTGGCTGGTCGCCGCTGGCTCCCTCTGGCGAGGGCTCCACGTCCCCAGGCGCCATGAGGTGCAGCGGGGTGACCATCAAAACCTCCCCCGCCGCCGCAGCCTTCGCTTGGGCCCTGGCAGCGGCGTCAGCGAGCACCTTCGCCGCCTCCTCCTCCTGCGCCGCCAGAGCGGCGGCCGCCTTCCGTCCCTCCGCCTCTCGCCGCCTTTCTGTCGCTTCCTGAAGGTCGGCCCGGGGGTCCACGTGGTGAGTGGTGCTCCCAGACCCCCTCGGCGACTCGACGACGGAGGCGGCAGCCGCCCACTCAAGCTACAACGGAGCTCTGATCGTTTGAAGAAAAAGACAAGGGTTCAGGAACCACCAGAGAAAAGAAAGAAAAAGAGTATACAAAAAATTCGAACTTACGCCGACACGGTCTGCGGCTGCTTCACCGTCTTGCGGAAACAAACCGCCTTCGCGGCCGCCTCCTCCCGCCTGGTTGCCGCCGCCCCGCCCCTGGGCTTCTTCGTCCGACTGCCGAACAAACCCTGGGCGGCGCGACGCTTTTGCCCTCCGCCCCGAGCAGGCGGTGCAGCGGAGGAACCCACGCCGCGTCCAGATGCCGGCTGGCGGCGCGGGGCGACCTCGGCCTCATCGTCGTCCGGCCAGTCATCGAAGGTGACTCCGAGCCCGGAGCCGCCTGCTTCGCCGCCGGCTTGGCCACCACCCGGCTTGACATTGTCGTCCATACCAGCCGCCCCCCAAGTCGGGGTCCTCCAGATCGTGTTCGGTTCGGTCGGGGACGAATCGACGCTCCGCGTCTGACCCGCCGGCCGGCCGAAGAAGAGGGCTCTGTCGAAAAACAAACCGACTAAGTTAGAGTCAGCCAAGAGGGACTCGGCAACAAAGCAAAGAGAAAGAAAAAGAGACAAGGAGAACATACCGTAGGCGGCGGATTGGCTCGGCTATATGGCTCCTTGCCGAACTGCCACTCTTCGGTGAGTTTGCAGTTCGCAAGGTAGTTCACCATATAGGCGACCTCCTCGCGCGGCATCTCCTTGGTACACATTCGGCTCAGATCGAGCAGGACGCTCATCTGACAGATCAGATGAGGCCGGCTCCGGAGCGGAAGAACCCGGCGCGTGACGAATGCGGCCAGCAGGTCGGGCCCCGTCAAGCCCTCCGACTGGGTCAGCTCTCGCACTCGGGCGACGGCGCCGGACCCGGCCGGCATCAGAGTCACGGCCCGGAAGGACCACTGGGGCCGCGTGCCCGCCGGTGTGCCGGCTACGTAAGCCGGCAGGTTGATGTAGTCGCCCCGCGGGGCGATGTTCCGCACATAGAAGTACGACTTTTGCCACTTCTTCACCGATTGGATCAGCGTGATGACGGGGAAGGGGTTGTCGGCGACGGACCTCCGCGACACGATGAAGGCGCCAGTCTGAGCCGGCACGCCCTGCATGCGCGTGCCCAGCTTGGACTGGAAGAACTCCCCCCAGAGCTCGAGGGTAGGGAGGACGCCGAGGTAGCCTTCGCACAGGGTGACGAAGGCGGACAGCAGCACCACCGCGTTTGGGGTGAGGTGGTGCGGCTGGAGCTGGTAGAAATCGAGCCAGGAGCGGAAGAAGGCGCTCACTAGCAGGCCGATGCCGCGCAAGAAATGCGAGCGGAAGACCACCCGCTCGCCCTCCCGCGGCTCCGGCGTAATTTCCCTCGCCGGCGCAAGATGGACCACCACCTTGTCCGCACCGGGCAGCCGCCGTGTATTGCGGAGGAACTCGACATGATCTTCGTGGACGTTGGAGCCGTCCCAATCCCCGCCGTACTGCTCCGTGGCGGGAGGCATGGCGAAAACTAGCGTGGCGGCGGAGGAACGTGCGGTGGAAGAGCGTGGCGGCGAGGCGCTGTCGCAAGAAACAGCGAGTGAAGAAGATGGTGGAAGTAGGAGGAGCGTGCGAGGGCCTGCCGCCCTCCACCTCCCCCTACTAATAGCTTCACGAGGCGAGGCCGAAGAGGCCGGACGTGGGGGGAGACGTGGGATTAATTGCACCCATTCCCCCCACGCCCCGCGATTATTGCGCCCTAAAGGCGAGCCGAAACTGCCGCAAGGAGACGTGCGGGCGGTTTCGGGATACAAAGAATTCGCGCCAAGGCCCGGGCGCGGACGTGGCGGGCCCCCGCCCTGCGGCGACGTCCCGTCGCGCGCATGGGCTGGCAGGCTTTCTGGCCGAGGGAGTCCACGTGGTTCACAGACGGCAAGTCGCCGGCCCGCGGCCCGGAGCACACACTAGCGAGCTCCCGCCCTCCGACTCCGGAGTTTTCAACCAAGGCGGCACGCCTAACCAAAGCTGGCTCCCAGCTGCCGACTTGTCAAGATAGGAAGCTGATCGAGCTTCTCAACCCCTACTCCGCCTCGAAGCCCAGTCAGCTTCGGGGACTACTGTCGGAGTAAATGGCCACGGGTAGCCTAACCGACTGCCCCTGGTTCTTCTGAAAAAATTATCAGGCCTTTTGGGCCTCCAAGCACTCCAAGCATTGGGCCGCCTTCCCTGGCCGGCTACCTCTGAAGCCGACTCCCAGAAGGCGACCCAGCCTAAGCAACCCCTCCCCAGGACAACTACGGGGTGGCCGACTCCAAGAAGCCGGCCAAGAAGAACGCCGACTCCAAGAAGCCGGCCGAGACCACAACCACCAAAGCTACACCCACATAACGGTGACAAGATGGGGTGTGGCCACAGTGCGGCCCACCACCCCCGAAGCCCGAGGCAGGCATGGCCACAGGAGGCCGTACGGGATGACCGTCTCCTGTTCGGCTCGGCACTGTAGCCATGCCAGCCTCAACGTCATCCACAACCGACTCCTGTATGGCCCGCGGGCGGCGGGCCCCTTCTGCCAGAGAGCGGCGCAAAGGCGGCCCGGCCTCCCCCAGTCGGACAGGGGTGTAGCCGGCCCCCAGGAGCCGGCTACTCCCTTCCTTGAAGCAGGAGCCCCATTAAGGAGACAAGACGAGGTAAGGCTACAGTGAGAGCCCCCGAGGCGGCCCACTGTAGCCATGCTTACCTCGACAAAGCCCTCGTCATCAGAGATGAGGCTACAGTAAGCAGCCGCCGACAAGACCCTAGGCGGTGGGGCCGGCCTGTCGGCCAAGAAGCCGGCAGCCGGCGGGACCCACCAGTCGGCGGGCCCCAATAGCCGGCGGAGAAGCCGGCGAGTGTAGACACTAACGGCTGGGACCAGAGCCCAGCCGGATTACAATTGTACCCCCGGGGGTAGGCCTATATAAACCCCCTGGGGCACCCATGCAAAGGGTTAGCTTCTGAACACAGCACACACACCATAGAGATAGAGAGAAGCAAGAGCTAGCCTTGTTCTTCTTCTCCCTTGAACCCAACAGCTCTAGGAGCGATTGTAGCTACCTTTCCTTGATCTAGTGATCATGCGGAGACCCCGCAGAGCAGGACTAGGGGTGTTATCTCCTCGGAGAGCCCCGAACCTGGGTAAGATCCGCCGGCGTGCATGTCTTCGCCTCATCCCGTTTCCAGGCACCGACGATGTCTTATTGGCACCCACAATGATAAGCCATCCATTGGCATATGTCGCACCAACCACCCGACACAAAACAAGCATAACTTTAAAACTTTGTGCACATAGAGAGAAAACTTGATATTATTGCAATTCCGACAAGCATATATTCCTCCCTCATAATAATTTTCAGTAGCATCATGAATGAATTCAACAATATAACCAGCACATAAAGCATTCTTTTCATGATATACTTGCATAGGAATTTTACTACTCTCCACATAAGCAAATTTATTCTCATCAACAATAGTGGGAGCAAACTCAACAAAATAACTATCATGTGATTGAAAATTAAGATCAAGATGACAAGTTTCATGGTTATCATTATTCTTTAAAGCATAAGTGTCATCACAATAATCATCATAGATAGGAGGCATGCTTTCATCATAGTAAATTTGCTCATCAAAGCTTGGGGGACAAAAATATCATCTTCATCAAACATAGCTTCCCCAAGTTTGTGGCTTTGCATATCATTAGCATCATGGGTATTCAAAGAATTCATACTAACAACATTGCAATCATGCTCATCATTCAAATATTTAGTGCCAAATATTTTAATGCATTCTTCTTCTAACACTTTGGCACAATTTTCCTTTCCATCATACTCACGAAAGACATTAAAATATGAAGCATATGAGGCAACCTTAATTCCATTTTTTTTGTAGTTTTCTTTTAGAAACTAAACTAGTGATAAAACAAGAAACTAAAAGATTCGATTGCAAGATCTAAAGATATACCTTCAAGCACTAACCTCCCCGGCAATGGCGCCAGAAAAGAGCTTGATGTCTACTACACAACCTTCTTCTTGTAGACGTTGTTGGGCCTCCAAGTGCAGAGGTTTGTAGGACAGTAGCAAATTTCCCTCAAGTGGATGACCTAAGGTTTATCAATCCGTGGGAGGCGTACGATGAAGATGGTCTCTTTCAAACAACCCTGCAACCGAATAACAAAGAGTCTCTTGTGTCCCCAACGCACCCAGTACAATAGTAAATTGTATAGGTGCACTAGTTCGGCGAAGAGATGGTGATACAAGTGCAATATGGATGGTAGATATAGGTTTTTGTAATCTGAAAATATAAAAACAGCAAGGTAACTAATGATAAAAGTGAGCGTAAACGGTATTGCAATGATAGGAAACAAGGCCTAGGTTTCATACTTTCACTAGTGCAAGTGCTCTCAACAATAATAACATAATTGGATCATATAACTATCCCTCAACATGCAACAAAGAGTCACTCCAAAGTCACCAATAGCGGAGAACAAACGAAGAGATTATGGTAGGGTACGAAACCATCTCAAAGTTATTCTTTCTGATCAATCCATTGGGCTATTCCTATAAGTGTCACAAACAGCCCTAGAGTTCGTAGTAAAATAAAACCTTAAGACACACATCAACCAAAACCCTAATGTCACCTAGATAATCCATTGTCACCTCAAGTATCCGTGGGTATGATTATATGATATGCATCACACAATCTCAAATTCATCTATTCAACCAACACATAGAACCTCAAAGAGTGCCCCAAAGTTTCTGCCGGAGAATCAAGATGAAAACGTGTGCCAACCCCTATGCATAGGTTCATGGGCGGAACCCGCAAGTTGATCACCAAAACATACATCAAGTGAATCACGTGATATCCCATTGTCACCACAGATACGCACAGCAAGAGATACATCAAGTGTTCTCAAATCATTAAAGACTCAATCCGATAAGATATTTCAAAGGGAAAACTGAATCCATTACAAGAGAGTAGAGGGGGAGAAACATCATAAGATCCAACTATAATAGCAAAGCTCGCGATACATCAATATCGTACCACCTCAAGAACACGAGAGAGAGAGAGATCAAACACATAGCTACTGGTACATACCCTCAGCCCCGAGGGTGAACTACTCCCTCCTCGTCATGGAGGGCGCCGGGATGATGAAGATGGCCACCGGTGAGGGTTCCCCCCTCCGGCAGGGTGTCGGAACAGGGTCCCGATTGGTTTTTGGTGGCTACAGAGGCTTGCGGCGGCGGAACTCCCGATCTATCCTGTTCCTCGATCGTTTTAGGGTATATGGATATATATAGGCGGAAGAAATATGTCAGGGGAGCCACGAGGGGCCCACGAGGGCGGAGGGCGCGCCCAGGGGGGTGGGCGCGCCCCCTGCCTCGTGCCTCCCTCGTTGCTTTCCTGACGTGCACTCCAAGTCTCCCGGGTTGCTTTCCTTCCAAAAATAACTTCTCCGGAAGGTTTCATTCCGTTTCGACTCCGTTTGATATTCCTTTTCTTCGAAACACTGAAACAAGGGACAAAACAGAAATAGGCACTGGGCTTTGGGTCAATAGGTAATCCCAAAAATAATATAAAAGTGCATAGTAAAGCCCATAAAACATCCAAGATGGATAATATAATATCATGCATACTTCATAAATTATAGATACGTTGGAGACATATCAAGCCCTATCCTGGGTGCCACCGATCAAAGCTCACCAGCGCACCATCGCAGAACAAACGCCGGGAAGATTCGAACACACGAGTTCACTCGAAAGTTGTCTGGAACCTGACGAAGAAATCAGTCGGTGGCAGACAGACTTCGACGAGCAAGTCACTTATTTGGATGCCGGGCGCAATGCCAAGAGCTTTGACAAAGTCGTCCGGTGAGACGGGAGGCCGGTCGCCGTTGATGGTTACCATCAGTACTTTGCTAGCAAACTGGTCGTCAAGCGCCACCATGCCACTGTTGAGTGACAGCACGCAGCGACCGAAGGCAGGACAGACCTCAGGATCTCCGGGTCGGAGATCCGCGTTGACCGGCAACATTATAGTGAGCTTGAGTACAGGGAGTACAGGAGGGGGATTAGGGGGAACTGGAGTAGGAATCGAGATTCCAGAGGTGGGGGAGGGGCGGGAGATTGGGGATGAAAAGGTAGCTTGAATTTCGAACACGCGCCAATATGCTCTCGGCGCGCAAGCGCACGAAAACACCGGTGGCGCCCACATGTCGGCCTAAGAGTCCTTATTCTTTCTTTTTTGGAGAGCCCGGCCTTTCTTTTTTGAGGATCTTTTGAGAGCCCGGCCTGAGAGTCATAATTGACCTGTTTGGCATTGCGTTACTACTCGGCCCATATTCAACGACACCTCACTGGCCCAAACTAGTGTACATCATCGAAAAGACACTGAGCTCAAATTATATAACTTGAAAAAAGGAGATACACTCTAAACACTGGAGAATGGTGATGCCCTCATTTAGCCCACCGGTAGTTCGAGACAATAAACAGTTCGTAACAACGATATATACAACATTCAAACACTGACTAGTGACTACTACTAACATAAACAGCAAGACATGATAGTTCATAAGAAGTCTTGCTACACCACCAAAACGCACCCATCTGCAGCGCTCAGGCTCTCGTGATCCAGACGAGAATGACATTCTAAACAGAGCAAACTATTACATAGTAAGAGTGACATAGACGAGGATGACCAAATGACAAGGAATATGCATAACAAAAGAAAGAACTACCCATCCAGAACAAGCAGCAAAGACAACAAAGACATTCGAAGAGATGATCCAACACCATCATAATTTGCAGCCCTGCTTCAGCGACCAATGATTCGGAGACACCAGTACTCCACCCTTTCGACGCAACAGCCCAATTACCTATCAACCTCAAGGCTTGAACCACATCACTGCCTGTCGTAATTGGTACATCAAAGGATCAAAGTTAATCCGGATGCCTTTGTCATTCTCACCTTCTTTTCGCTGCAGGTTGTATCATTGACAATCAGGGGAGTTTGCTCCCGAACTCCCAGGGCTCGCCGTGTAGACACAGTTTTCCATAGCAAATAGAGCCTCTCTGCCATCAAGGTCCTTGCCAATGGTGATCTCCTGGTTAATCGGATAATTGAGTCCGAGAAACAGAGAGTGTGAACCAAGGCTGTTTACCCGCCTCCAACTAAAAAATCCTGAAGGCCCCAACAAGCTGGTATCCTGCTCATAGACGTAACAGCCACTGTCCGGATACTCACGTATTTCACGGTGCTTGTATACAGTGGGGTTTTTGCAATATAACTTTTCTGGCTCATTTGTCCAAATGATCATCAGTCTTTTGTCATCGTCTGATCGAGCGAGGAACCAGTTGTGCTTCCCTGTTTTTTGGCAAAGATGGTGTGATTACAAAGGGCATTAACTATAGGGACACTTCATCATATCAAAAAGGACAGGCATTGTTAATGTAAGATCAGCATTGTTCAGAGTATGAGTAGGATAATGCAAGAAACAGCATTGTTAATGTAAGATCAGAATTGTTAATGTATTGACATGTCCCTGTTGAAACTGGGAGGAAAATAGAGGGAAATGTATACTGGGTTCGAAAATATAGAAGTGCCATGCATGGTTATACTCATGTTATCTCGCAATCGATTCTTCACAGGAAACTACCATGTCATGGAATCATGTTCTGTCCTCACAAACAAATTCTTCAAGGTAACTAACAGACCATGCATTGTTATATACTCATGTTTTGTGGGAAAATTTTTGTGAGGATATTATTCTAGCCATTTATTGCTGAAGGGCGAATATAGGTATGTACACATGGTAAGCATTACAGGATTTCAGTACTTCCAAATCTAGAGTTCTCCATATGCACATTTACTTCCCTATTGTATGGTTAGATGAAACCAACAGTGTGGTGCATGTCGGCGTTCTGGGAACGGGGTTCCCCAAACTTGCCTGCCTGCGGCCCACGACGTGGCTAAGCCAGCAGGCCGTATGGCCCATCTTCATCAATAAGGCAGCCAAGACCCTCGCGAGGGTCCAAGCCTCGCGAGGCGGACGACGCAAGACCTCCTCTGGAGTGGCCTAGCCAGGCAGGCTCACGAGGAGTAGAGATATCAAGGCGGGGCAAACCTCACGAGGCTCTCGTGACGTGAGCCATGACGAACGACACCAGGCGAGCGCCAGGCGGGTGCCAGCGCGCGCAGCGTCCTTATTTCCTCTTTGGTGCTAAGGAGGCCAGCGCAGGCGAAGAGTACCGAGGCATCAGGCAAAGGTTGCTATATTGGTGCAACGACACCAAGACCAGGAGGACGGCAAGACGGAGGTCATCGTGGAGCCCAAGACGGCGTCACCACGAGAGCTTTTCGCAGGCGAAGACCGCTTTTGTCAGGATAGCTTGTACTAGCTGTCCCCCTTCAAATTTGCCCGCCGTTGTTGGCTCCCTTCCCGCTCGATATTTGGGAAGAGGACCAGGGCCTATATTGAGGAGAGGCATCTCATCTTAGCTTGATCCAACCCGATCGAGATCCTACCCTAGCCACAAGAACACCTCAACCTCAGGAGGTTGCTCTTCCCTTGTACTGTTCATCATCAGCCCCAGAGGCAATCCACCACCACCACACTGGAGTAGGGTATTACACCACAACGGTGGCCCGAACCAGTATAAACCTCGTGTCTTTCTGTGTTGCCAGTTCGTCGAGTTCGTCCGCGAGATCTTAGCTAGCTAGGGCGTAGATCGGTAGGAGGGAAAGACTTCGCGCGCACCCCAGTGTTCGAACCTTAAGGGTTTGCCGGAACCCCACATCCGACATGTATCGCGCCAGGTAGGGTTGCACCGGAGCTTCTTCTCCACCAACCAGCTCGCCGACGCTCCACACCACGATGTCCGGCGACTCAAGGGCCGGCTCCGATCGCTGGGCAGCCTGGCCAGCCCGGGCAGCGCCACCTGCCCATGAAGACCTCGACCCCGCGCTCCAGGCGGCGCGAGCACTGCCAAACTCCGCCGGGCGCGGGCAGCGCGGCCAAGTGTCATCCACCCTCACCCCGCGGCAAGTACGAGCAGCTACAAGAGCGGCGAGTCATGCCGCGGCAACGGCACCGCACTCACGGTGGGAGCAAGCAAACATGCGGGCAGCACTCACGGTGGCAAGGGAGCAGGCTGATGGAGAGTGGCCGGGATGCACTGCTGGAGCTGGTTGTGGAGCTGCTAGATACAGTAGCGTCCGGGGCGCCACCTTTCTGCTATCGACTTTCTCCTCGGGCCACCGTAGGGCACACGGCAGGCCTCACCACAACCACATGCCGTCAGCAATGCCTGGGGGCTTCATCAACACCAGCACGGCCAGCGGCGTAGGGGGCTCCGCTGCCCCCATGCTGCCCGCGACAGGCATGGCCGCAAGCGTCGCCTCCATGGTCCTGGCCGGATGCCACGCTACCATCCTCAGGACGCCACCCTGGGCCGAGCAACATGGAGCGTGGGGCACTACGGCGAGGTGTTCGGGGTGACGGCCCCGGATGCCTATGTGCCCCGCATGATGGACCAGGAGTACGCACCAGAGGACGACCCCGGCTCATTCGTTGGAGAAGATTGGGGAGAAGGGGTGCTAGGAGCCGAAGCCTTCCAAGAATCAACGGAGAACCACGACAATCGCGCCGGCAACGGCAACTACAGGGTATCGCCAATATCTCAGGAACAGGCTTACGCTAACCACGGGCTACGGATGAATCAGGTTGCAGCGTCGATCGACGACTCTAGCACGCGCGGCACCCCTTCCAACAAGGGAAACACGTGGGGGCCGCCAGGAGGGAGCCAGGAGCAAGGCCCATCCCGCGTCGCGCGACGCCTGGCGACACCTGGAGGTAGGCCCTCTGCCGAGAAGGCCTCGACAACCCTTCCCCCGGCAGAGGACCTGTGGTCGCCGAGGGCACCGCTGGCGTCCTCTTTCCCTCTTTTGTGTCGTCCTGGTGACCGGTCGGCTCAAAGGAGGTCAAGGATGGCGCAAGGTGGGGCCCTCGACTAGCGATATGAAGCAAGGCCGGTACCTGTGAAGAAGGCCCAGTGCCTGTGAACCTCGCCGCCCGTGACACTCTCACGTAATAATGAGTTGGGGCTGTACATGCCCCGGAGTCTCAGGGGTGCCGGCCCCAGGCCCTGGGGCTCCCTCCCACACCCAGTGGCAGCACTTAGCTCCGCGCTGGTGAGAAGACTTGAAGACCGGAAGACTAGACTAGGTGTCGGACGTGGCCTTTCGCTTTGGATCTCCCTTTCTGTAGCTTTGCTTTCTGGATGTGGATTTAATTTGAAACCGAGTTTTTATCGTCGCGCGCGGGGGGGTGCTTTTTCTTGCTCGAGCAATTTCTTGCCTTCTGGATCTCGTTTTGTCTGGGACTCATGTCCGTCACCTTCCCCTCACGAGCTCCTCGCGAGCGGGACAGCGCGAAGCGCGCACGCCAAGTGCACGCTAGCACTACAACTGGAGCTCACCTCTTGTGGGGCCCCTTGTGACGGGGCGACGAGCTCCGCAGGGTTCTCAGAAACTCGACGCCTCGCGACCCAGTTCAAAGCTGGCGCTGACTAAGGTAAACCATGACAGAGAACTCGCATCCGGATTCACGAGTTCACGAGGACACAAACTCACATCGCATAGGAAAGTAAAAAGTGCAATTTGCTTACATGAGGGGCTCCCCCTCCCAAAATGTTGTTACAAGTTTTCCAAGGGCCATGCCCGAGCTTCGTGTGCAGGATGAAACGACAGGAGAACATGGAATCAGCCAGAAATGTCGCTCGCTACATCACCCGCGGATGCTTCACTCGCGTCATCATCGTCTTCATCGGCAAAGTCGCCACCGCCGGCGACGCCCCCGACGCCGTCGTCAACCACGTCGTCGTCGTCTGCGGTGACCACCACCCCGTCATCTTCCGAAGTGAAGGCCCTGACCAACATGTCTATGTTGTCTTCAACCCAACACGCCAGGTCATCCCGGACGACCATGGGAATGGGGGCGATCGCGGCGTCGAAATCAAAGTTGGGGTCGGCATTCAGAAGGTGGCCGAAGACACGAGAGAAAGCGCGCTCAAGCAGGCCACGCCCCCTTTCCTCCACAAGCTGGCGAGCTCTGGCAAATCGAGCCTCCAGGCGCGTCACCACCTCAGTGAAGAAGATTAGATGGCTGGCATAGTCATTCGAGTGAGGGGCCGGCACCTCCACGTCGCAAATATGGCCCAGGGCGGTGTTGGCCCTGTTCCGAAGATCCTGAAGCATAGGAGCATGCTCGCGCTCCAGTGTTCATCGCTGGAGCACTTCCTCCGTGTTTTGCTGTGCGACGGCCTCAGCGTCATCAACCAGCCTCCGAAGAGAACGCAGCTCGGCGCGGGCGAAGGCCAAGTCTGCCTGCGCTGTAACTAGGGCGGCGGTCGTGGCTTCCGCACGCCTCTCAGCCTCATCCAACCTGGGCCTGAGGGCAGCGGCCCTGCCCGCATCCTTCGTACCCACGAGCTTCAGCTTCAGGTCGTACCTACCGTCCAGGTCCGCGCGAACCTCGGCCACCCGGCGATTCACCTCCTCCTCAACTCCAGCCTCGCGAGCCCCGGCGGCATTTTCTGGGTGAGCAACTTGGTGTTCCTTCGTCTCCAGTTAGGGCTGCAAACGAGTCGAGTTCGAGCGAGTTGGACTTGGCTCAGCTCAACTCATATTAAAATTTGAGTGATCTCATACAAAGTGAAGCTCAAGGTCGAGCTGTAGAACATGACTCGTGCTCAGCTTGTGGTGATCTCGAGTCGATCTCGAGCTATTTTTTAGCTAAATGAGACGATAAAAAATATATAATCTACAACTACTATTCCAACAAGATAAGGCACAACATGGCATAAAAACGCACTACAAAATATTATTCCAATCAAAATATTATTCAGAAATCCTTCATTTATTTATAAACTACAGTACCAAGTAGATGACGCAAAAGTGAAAAAAAGGCTAACTCCAACTGAAGGTACGTCCATCTCATCATGCTCGGGAGAGCTCATTTTCGTGATGAAATAAAAGAAAAACGAAGGTGCATATGCTTGAGAACTTTTGATAGAAATGACAGGATATTTAACACACGGCTGACCACGTACCATAATAAGGCCTAAATTTTCTCTACACTTAATTAAGCTTCCATGTTTGCTGGTAAATAAAATGGAGAAAAAAATACTAGACTACCTATATGGTAATAAATTATCCTATTTCCATTTAATATATGTCATGCTCATTTAACATAATGATATTATGCCGAGCTATCGAGCTAAAATCGAGCGAGCCAGTATTGGCTCAAGATCGGCTCGTTTCTCGACCGAGCTACAGAAAGTGTTCGTACTCAGCTCGTTTCTTTTCGAGTCGATCTCGAGTCGAGCCAAAAAATGAGTCGATCTCGAGCGGCTCACGAGTCTCGAGCTTTTCTTGCAGCCCTATCTCCAGTCGCTCGAGCTCGAGGCTGCGCTCCACGGCTTCCAGGGCCAGTGTCTCACCGCGCTTCCGGACCTCCTCATCCTCCGCGGGCTTCCCCCTCAGCGAAGCAAGAGCGGCCCTGCGCGCCTCCACCTGCTGCTCAAGGGATGCGCCAAAGGCCTGGAGCTCCCACGCGCGTTCCTCCGGAGCCTCGCGACGGCGGTCAGCCTCGCGAGCCTCTTCCAAGGCTCGCGAGCGGGCTTCATGGGCGATCTTGAGGGACGCCTCGGCCTTCGCATTCTCATGGTCGCGCTGATAGCGACCGAGGTTGATGGCCACCCTCAGCTTGCGCCGCTCCTCCACCAGCCGGAGACCTTCGGCCTCAAGGCGCGAGTCAACACCCGCGTGCTCTTCACCAAGTCGGCTCATCGCGCCCATCGCCTCCTGGAAGAGCTCGTGACGAACCACGCTCCGCCCGCGCTCGAGCTCAAACGCTCGACCCTCCTCGTCATCCACCTCGGGGGCTGCGGGCGGGGCGCCGAGCGATGCGCGACCCCCCGGCAGGGGGCTGGGGGCTGACGCCGCACCTGACGCCAGCCCGTCCTCGCGAGGACCCCAAGCCGGCCAAGGCTCTCTGCTTGAAGAGGAACCAAAGATCGAAGCCAACCAGCTGCTGCCCATGAGCGAAGGAGGAGCCTTGGGCACGCCCGCCAAGCTCCACGCCAGACCGTGGGGGAGGGATGGCCAAGCTGCAGGCTCAGAGTGCCGCGAAGGCAGAGATGCTCCCCCGACCGACCCAGCTCCAAGGGAGGTAGGAAGACCAGGAACGCTCAAGGCAGATGGGGGAGTTGATGAAGGAGGAGGCCGCTTCTCGAGAGACGCAACAGCTTCAACGGAAGGAGCCCTGGAGAACTGACA
Source organism: Triticum aestivum (assembly GCF_018294505.1). Classification (NCBI taxonomy): domain Eukaryota; kingdom Viridiplantae; phylum Streptophyta; class Magnoliopsida; order Poales; family Poaceae; genus Triticum; species Triticum aestivum. Next base: position 466,476,392 of record NC_057814.1, on the reverse strand, counting down.
TCAGGATAAGGAGGCTACACGCAGGAAGCCGTGACAACAAGGTACTTACGCGTCAATGGCGATGTACTTTCGCCGCTTCAACGGCCCGAAGATGTTGCTGCCGCTAGGGGATCCTTTCCTCTTGCGGAGCTCCTCAAAGTCCACACAAAGATGACCGAAACGCTGCACGTGACGGCCGGTACGCAGCGGGGCCGAAGAAGAGCCTGGAAGGATATCTTCAGGGGTGCCCGGTTGTGGCAAACAGCCGGGCACCGTCTCACCACAACCTCCCGAGGCTCCTGGAGCCTTGGCCTCGGGAGCCGCATGCTTTACCTCCTCAATAATAGGCGCCTCAGGAGGGGGGTCGCAGGCCCCCAAAGACAACGCCCCAGGATCACCACTCGGCACGTGTTCCTCAGGACTCGAGCCACCGGCCATCGTCGGAGCTCGCTCTCCGGCACCTTCACCTGGGCGAGCTCGGCGCCGGCGGCAAATAAGGGAACCACGACGACGGGGTTCTCTCGGGGCCCCACCAGTCCGATCGGCCGCAGCCCCCATTCGTCGAAGGAAGGCATGCTCGCTGCAAACTCATCCTTCTTCTTGCAGCGATACAGCAGGCAATTCATCCCAGGCATTTCGGCCGGCAAAGGGACACCCGCCAAGACCTTGAGCACTGTTTGTCGCGTCCCAAGAGGGAGACCAGACTCCTGGAACCTCATGTGGTCCTGACTGTTGAGCAAGGTCCACATTGGGCGAGAGTGGCGCTGAAGCGGAGCAACCCGGCGTTTGATGAACTCCTTCACCACCATCAGCGCGGTCATGCCACGGTCCTTCGGCAGCCTCAGCCTGGCCCAGACGAGAGCAAGGCAGGGGCTCAAGAGCTTCTGGTGGCTCCAGCCGGAGTTTGGAATAGCAGGCCCCGTCGGGAGACGAAGCAGGGGGAGGGCAGGTTAGATCGGAGAAGGGAAGCAGAGTCTCAAGGAAGCAGGGGGGTTGGGGAAGCGAGGCGCAGGCGACGGAGGAATAACTGTGTAGGCTGCGGGGGCTGCATAGCTAGGGGGATTCAAAGGCAGCGTGGGAAAGTGGAGACGCCCACGTCCAATCAACAGCCACGCGTCAACCAAGGCCACAGGCTTTTGGGGCCCGCGGTGCTCCGAACTTGACCCTTGGCTTCGCCGCGAAGCCAAGCCCGAGCGCACCTTGGGCCCAGGGGCTACTGTCCGCGTTCTGGGAACGGGGGTCCCCAGACTTGCCTGCCTGCGGCCCACGGCGTGGCTAAGCCAGCAGGCCGTACAGCCCATCTTCATCAACAACGCATCCAAGACCCTCGCGAGGGTCCAAGCCTCGCGAGGCGGACGACACAAGACTTCCTATGGAGTGGCCTAGCCAGGCAGGCTCACGAGGAGCAGAGATATCAAGGCGGGGCAAACCTCACGAGGCTCACGTGACGTGAGCCATGACGAACGACACCAGGTGGGCGCCAGCGCGCGCAGCGTCCTTATTTCCTCTTTGGTGCTAAGGAGGCCAGCGCAGGCGAAGAGTACCGAGGCATCAGGCAATGGTTGCTATATTGGTGCAACGAGACCAGGACCAGGAGGACGGCAAGACGGAGCTCATCGTGGAGCCCAAGACAGCGTCACCACCAGAGCTTTTCGCAGTCGAAGACCACTTTGTCGGGATAGCTTGTACTAGCTGTCCCCCTTCAAATTTGCTCGCCGTTGTTGGCTCCCTTCCCGCTTGATATTTGGGAAGAGAACTAGGGCCTATATAAGTAGAGCTAGCCACCATAGTAGAGGCATCTCATCTAAGCTTGATCCAACCCGATCGAGACCTACCCTAGCCACAAGAACACCTCAACCTCAGGAGGCTGCTCTTCCCTTGTACTGTTCATCATCAGCCCCAGAGGCAATCCACCACCACCACACTAGAGTAGGGTATTACACCACAATGGTGGCCCGAACCAGTATAAACCTCGTGTCTTTCTGTGTTGCGAGTTCGTCGAGTTCGTCCGCGAGATCTTAGCGAGCTAGGGCGTAGATCGGTAGGAGCGAAAGACTTCGCGCGCACCCCAGTGTTCGAACCTTAAGGGTTTGCCGAAACCCCACATCCGACAGTGCATGTTTCTACATCATGAAAATGAGGAAACTAACATGGCCATTGATACACACTCATATTTAGTAGTAGTATATAGATTACTGTAAAATAAGGAGAATATCCATATATTCCTAACCGTTTGATTATTCAGGGGTACAAATTGGCTGTAATGACATGATCACAATCGCATGAATTAACTCATTCCAAATATAGCTGATTTACAGCGTCTCTAATACTTTGCCATAGTTCTACTCAAATTCTGCTCAAACAGGGATATGCCAATCATCACAAAAAGTTCAAACAGTCTCATGGCGTCATCATTAACATGAGACGGAAACAACGTACATGCGCCGTCCCAGCAATACATGGTGCCATCTGCTTTGTCGATCGCGTAGATGATGCCATTGTGTTCAATAGCATCACAGAAGTGTGTATCAGCTTTGACAATGATCCACTACGAGCTGAGTTCTCTCCAGCTAAAGAAGGCACCGGCGTAAAGATAGGCGAGTCCGCGGTCGAACAACGCAATTAGCTTGAAGTATGCGTAATTCACATGTCGTGTGGGCACTTGGCAGATTACAATCTTCTGCAAAACAAGGTCCGTCCAACTGATGTGGTAATCTAGATGACTAGGACCACGATGGTAAAACTCTATATAATCCAACGGAGGAAGGATAATCTCATGGGAGGTCTGGAAGTTCACGAGCACCAACTTTTTACCGTCTTCTCTGAAGGCAGCCATCCAGTGGGAGTTCATGCCCCAGTACATACCTGCCAAGAAGTTTTGGGCGATGGTGATCGGATCGAAGTCGAGGGAAATGATGTACGGCAACCCACTACATACCTACAAAGAATTTCGGCTAATGGATATTGGATTGAAGTCGAGGGGCATCATGTACGCCTCTGTATCATGGTGAGCCAATCTCGCAAGACCAGATAGCAGCAAGCAGGGTGTCTTGAAAAGCTTTGGCATCGCTGCGATGATGGTCGTGTGCATGCCCCTCGAGCATGCAGCCAGCCGCAGGGCGCTCAACATATCCATACACGAACAATAGAGGTCGAGGACGTCACTGGGGAGATTGCTCCAATCGCGGCTCATATGGATCCTGCACGATTCGCGTTCGGCCATTGTGGAGTTTGGAAGGTGGGGTTTTGGGGGGGGCTTGATTTACGGGGGAGAAGGCTGTCGGTGCTGGAGCGGCTAGCGAGGGAATAGTGGTACTGGGGGAGGAGAGCAAGGCGAGGGTATGCGGGGGCACAGTGAGATAATAAAGAGTGACCTCAGGATCTCCGGCGAGACGGAGATGGAGATGGAGTGGTGCTAGGAGAGAGGGAGACAAGGCGAGGCATGCTATAAAGCGGTGGTGACAGTGACTGCACAGTGCACAAGGTGAGGCTGACTTTGGTAACCCGGACACGCCGCCTGGACTGGTGTCACCTCGGGCGCAGGGTCTTGTCACTTCACTATGAGGACCGGATGAATAATAGCATTTTGACCATCAAGTGTACCACAGTTGTACTACTACTAGTAGTAGGAGTAATAGGAACATGAGTACACTCCCGTGCTAGCATCCCTCTGGGTTCACTTCATCCTCCAGCTATCATCCATATTGCGATCAGAACCAAATTCTCAGGAGTAGTACTCCCTCCGGTCCTCTTTTGTCTGCGCATAACTTTTTTCAGTATTTCTCTAATTAGTCTGTGTATATACCCTTTTGCATGCGCCCATTTCCCTCCATGCCCCGCATTCCCAGCATTAATTAGCATACGCATGAGCAGCTGCAGCCAGACTCCAGCCAATAAACTGCAGCATGCAAGTGGGCCACTCTCTGTGCGTGGGAGAGAGAAAAGGCAACCGAAGAGCCTGTCCAATCCATTGCATGCAGCAGTCAAACCACCGCACCTCTCCTCATGCATGCGCATAACTTCTCCCATTTACCCCCATTTACTTCTCCACTGGGAACCGATTTTCCTCGGCTTTTTAACTACTCCTTGATCTTCATTTGCATCCAAACCACACTGCATTCACATTGTTTTAAACTCTTCACATCCTCCTGGAGTAATTCCGGAGCCCCTATAAATAATATTCTTCTTCAGTTAGACTAGCCATCTAATCCTAATTCTCCAAACCATAGCCCTCCGGTCCAGCAGTTCCAAATGGCAAAAGAGATCGAGATGCAGGTTTTTAGCGTCCAACAGGTCCTCGTCAAAGGCCGTTGAGCATAGTGGCCACAGTCACCGACCACCCAAGGGTTGTTCGGAAGTGGATCAACAATGTATCCAACTCCCTCCAAAAGGTGGAGATGAAAGTCATCGGTCTCGACGCAGAGTACACGGAGCGTGCCACTGGGAGATCCAACGCGCCGCTGTCCTTCAGATGTGCCTCGAAGATGATGTTTTGGTGTATCACATCATACACGCGCCCTCCATACCAGGTGAGCTTCACGATTTCTTGTCTCGGGAGGACATATACTTCTGTGGGGTAGCCATCGCAGGGGACAAACAGAAGTTGGAGCCGTACAACCTTGATTTGAAAAGTATCGCTGACCTATAAACCAGAATAAAATTCCTGTAGAAGATTGTGATAAACCGACACCATCCCTATTCGACGTAGCAAATTTTGTGCTAGGAACAAACTTTTAGAAGGGTGAAGAGACGCTGGCATTAAGGTTGTCTGGATGGAAGAATTATACCTTGACGTACGAGCAGATAAAATATGCTGCCCTTGATGCCCGTGTGAGTTTCGAGATAGCTGCAAGGTCCAGAGAGCTTGTTGCGAAGCCATCTCCCACAGAAAATGAGAACAAGAAGAAGAAGAAGAAGAAGAAGAAGATGCTGCACCAGCAGCAGGGTATTATGGATGGATGAACTATTTCCTCTCTTGTAAAAAATATTCCCTCTCTATGTATATTGATATAGATGGACTATTTCGATGGTGTGCATGTCTTTGGAACAAGTAGTAGCGTGGGTCCGCTTGACCATAAGGAACTATTTATCCACCTAGCTTTCTCTACTACTCCTTCAAGTGATCGGTATGCAATGCATGTGTCCGTAGACATGACAGCTTGTCCATGGAAGTTCAACTGCCACCTTAAATGCGGCGAGCATCAAGTTTCTACCACAGCCACACGCGATTCCCATGACGCCGCGCGAACTCATGACACCACACGTCCAGCACCATCGAATTTTCATCCAGCGGCTGTGACACATTTCATCCCGGGCATCAATCCCCAGCTGGAGTACTTCTGTACTACAGGTAGTACCTGCCGGTGTGGCCATCTATGCCTCGTAACGCCCCGACGCCCAGGTGTGGCACCCTCCCCACGGCCACGCCACCACCGGCCGGTTCATCTCGAACAAGTGAGTCGCGAACCACACCACCACGATGAGAATGACATGCGGGCCAGCCGCATTTAAGGTCCACATGTCATTGACTCATAGGCCGGGCACTAAGCCACTGAAGGTCGGTCCCGTGGGCCCCGAGAGGGAAATGCAACTCCTCCGGCAGGCCTTGTGGTGCTCCCGCAGTACGAGCTCGTGGCAAACCCGGAATTTGTTTCTTACTACTACCAACTACTAGTAAGGTACACGTGCATTTCACGCATGAGATTCTGGTGGTTTGTGTATTATGCTTCTACATGTGGAGTCTTCTAGATTCTACATGTGGCAAAATCTGGTGGAATGTAGATGATATCCAACGGCCAGTAGTGCTCGGATTTGCCATCTTTGTACCGTCGGATTGGTTTCATCCAACGACCAACTTTCAAAGTTATGGTTTGGTTTGCTAAGGTTGCCACGCATAAGCTTAGCCGTGCCAGCATGTGTTTGGTTCATTGCTACACTTGTGGCTTGCCACACTTTTCTAGCTACATGGTCCACATGTCATAGACTCAACTTCTTTCCAAATCTTGCCACACTTGTGGTGGCCATTTTGTTAGCCACATTTTTTGTGGCAGACACACTTTGCCTAAGCTTAGTTGTGGCAAAGTTAGTCATGAATGAAGTTCAACCATGGAGTCTTCTAGATTCTACATGTGGCAGAATCTGGTGGAATGTAGATGATATCCAACGGCCAGTAGTGCTCGGATTTTCCATCTTTGTACCATCGGATTGGCTTCATGCAACGACCAACTTTCAAAGTTATTCACACACTATATAGGGGGTATAGATATAGATGTGCCGGCCCGTTGCAATGGATCCAAAGTATATCTGTTTAGTGGAGTGCACTCTAAACAAATTATCTATTTATTTTTCTCTAACCTTCGTAGCCATGCAACCAAGCCACATAAGCTTCATGGGTGCCCCCCACATCATATTATTCATACTACGTTGACAGAAAAAAAAGATAAATCACCCAAAACAAGATCTTCCCGTTTTTTGTTCCTACGATGTTATGCCGTGCACGTACCTACTAGTTGTATAGTGGTAGTACTAGTTGTATAGTACAAACTTGGTACTAGTAGGAGTAGAGTAGTACGGAATGCTCCTACTCTATCAACGAGCCCCATCTGACACGAAATTTCTTGGCTTCCATGCTACAGCTAGATCTTCCCCTCGTTTCTGTTTTCCAACCCGGCGGCGGGCGGGGTGCGGTTTGCCAATAGTCGGTTTGCTCAACGGCGGTCCCACATGAAAGTGAAAATGCTAGGCAACACGCCTTCCCTAAGCTATGTGTCGTGCCGGACGGGCCATGGAGTACTCCCGATTCCCGGGCGTGTGTGGGGGGAGTGCGACGCGAATGCGGCAGGCCTTTTCCTTTTACTAGCAATGTGCCCGTGCGTTGCGACGGATCCAAAGTAGTAGAATAGTAGTACTTGTTCACAAACTTGAAAGAAATCACTCTTGTTTTGATATACTCCTAATATATCACTCCCTCCATTCCTAAATATTTGACTTTTTAGAGCTTTCAAATGGACTATCACATATGGATTATATAGACATATTTTGAAGTGTAGATTCACTCATTTTGCTCCGTATGTAGTCACTTATTGAAATCTCTAGAAAGACAAATATTTAGGAACGGAGGGAGTACTTATCACTCACAATATATTTCTCAGGCTGTTTTGATGAGGTGAGGAGGGATGTGGTTGCTTTCAAGATAATAAGGGGTTTTCTGCAAATTGGAGCAAAGAAGTGGGCTATTGTTGCAAAAATGCCACAACTTACCTCACAGCCGTTAGATGCAGATCTAATGGTCAGAAACGACGGATGGCAGACACACCACCATCACCAACTGAGTCTTTTAAAGGAGTATATATATTTCTCAGTTTGTTTTGATGAGGTGAGGGAGGGATGTGGTTGCTTTCAACATAATAAGGGGTTTTCTGCAAATTGGAGCAGAGAAGTGGGCTATTGTTGCAAAAATGCCACAACTTACCTCATAGCCGTTAGATGCAGATCTAATGGTCAGAAACGACGGATGGCAGACACACCACCATCACGAACTGAGTCTTTTATAGGAGTAGGAGTAGAGAAACATGTATAAATTGTAAACATTTTGGTTCTGCTCCTTGGCACGATCGATAGATAGAAATAACGATTGGAAACGCTAGGGCGGGGCTTTTTCCGCCAGATAAGCAGGGTATGTAGTAGCTAGGTTTTCGCATTGTCGGTTTGGTCACACGTGGTCCGACATGTTCTAGTGTTTCTAGCAAGATGCCCGCGCGTTGCACGAAGTTGATGGAAAAGGCAAGCACAACTTATAAATTGACGGATGGAGTACTAGTTAGAGTGATGCATATAATTAAGCAAAGGGATCGCACATGTCGGTATTGACTGGAACGAGAATGCAACAGCACAATAAGAATTAAGGCCACGATGATGATGCGATCGCAGTGGTGGTTACAGAAGGCAAGAAGAAAGATGCATACATCAACGTACGACCTCCTCCTCCTCAACTTAGTGCGTCGGCCACCGACCGGCGGCGAAGGAGCGGCGGCTTTTGTGGCGAGGTCGAGGTGCTTCTCAGCAAAGGCATCCAAGGCTTCCAGCCGGTTGAGGAAGGCCAACGTCGTAGCGTCCTCACTGGCCTTGTAAATACCTATGTACACGATTTGCTCATACACGTGGATGTGTAGGTCGACGAATTCTTGCAGGGCGAGGCGCCTCGCGGCGAGCGCGACCTCCAGGTGAACATTCTTCGTCGCGCCAGCGGGCAGTCGCAGGGCCACCAGTGCTTGAAAAAGGTTCCGGCCATGGAGGTCGATTAGGGTGGCAGGCAAAGAGGAGCCTGGGCGCGCGGGCTGGAGGAGTACGGCGATGTCGTCCGCGAGATTCTTGAGGACGGTGAACTTGTTGGTGGTGGCAACGATCATCTGGTCCAACTGAGAGTCGTAGTTGGCGTCGACGGCGGCCATCCACCAGCCAGTCTCCAACACCGTCTGGAGACGATGCTCGGCGCCATGCCACTGGTCGACGTCGTGGACCATCTGCCACAGCCGTTGGCCGCTCGCGCGCATCGCCGCCATGGGTCTGGAGTGAGCTCTTTTGCGCTTAGTGTAGGTGCTTAGGCAAATGCTTAGGAGCATACGATGTGGTAGATGCATTGGAATGGAGGGGCGCCTTTATATGAGGGCAAACTGTGTTGCATTCGCATCATGCAGCCTCTTTTCCCGGTCCTCCTCCCATTACTTGCCTCATGCATTAATTGAAGGAGGATGCATTGGCCGTTCAACATTTTGGGAACCGCTACTCCCTCCCTCGTCTGCATTAAAGCCGTATCAGGAACTGCGCCGCCCGCTGTCAAATCGAATAGTACTGCGCCACCTGCTGCACGCCCGGTTGAACACGCCTCCTCGCCTACATCAAACCCCTCCGTTAAACCCGCATGCGAACCGAGAAACCTACTCCGGCCACACGTCTGTTCATGGGCGGGCCGGAATTAAACGCAACACCAGCCGAGCTCCTCCCGTCCGCCCTCAGTTTAAACGAGGCCAGACGCCGGCCAAGCTCCTACCGTCCGCCCTCTATTTATACGAGGCCAGATAGACAACGGGCAAGAACCGCACCCCTCCGCCGCTCCCCCATCTCCTCCTTCACCATTTTCTCCACTCTTCCGATGGCTTCCAAGGAGCCGTTCTCCGGCATATTACCCGGCTGGGTGGCCCGCCAAGCCCTCCGGATACGGGCGACGCCGCTCGGTACTTCATTAACCTCGCTTGGCCCGACGGAGCCAGTTGCCGCCCCAAGCAGGCGCGTGGTTCAGCAACTCGCTGCTCCAGTTCAGCGCTTTGAGGAGTGGCGAGTTGCTGCACGCCTGCACGGGCGTCGTCGCTGTCGCGTCGTACCGCGCCACCAGTGTCTGCGGTGTCGTGCCTCCCGTGTTTGTGGGCGCGCCTCCCGTGCCTGCGGCAGCGCCATGCATGCAGAGACAGAAGCCAGGTGCATGGAGAGCGGCGAGTCGGTGGCCAGCTTCTCCGTGTCCGCCGCCATCATCGAGGAGAAGTAGAACACGGGAGGCCGCCGCCACTTGGGTCCCATGAAGGCCACCGCCGAGGCGACGACTGCGCATTCAGGTGGTTTCTTTGCTTCTTCGTCTCTTCCAAGGACCTTCGTCGACCCCGCAAAGTGTCTGCCGGACATGAGGAAGACAAAGGGATCCGCGGGCGGCCATTTATATTATGTACTCCCTCTCCAGCTGGCGGGAAATTTTTGTTCTAAGAATGGATAAATTGTATGTATCTATAATTAAAATAAGTCTAGATACATCCATTTCTAGGACAAGTATTTCCGGACGGAGGGAGTATTAATTATACCAAGAGAGCCGGATTGGCGCCGCTTAGTTCATGTAAATGTAATGAAATCCATCATGTTTATATGAAGATCCGGCTTTTTTATACGAAATCCTTCATGCTTATATGAAATCAGTCCGTGTTTGCACGAATTTCGTCTGGTTGGTTAGAGTTGTGAAAATGTATGCCGCTGGCATTTGATGTCGTCCTCCGCGGAAGGAAGCGGGAGGAAATTTGCCGGCTGCCGTTGGAGATGCTCTTATGCTAGAAATAATAGAGTGACATCCAATCCATTTGAGTTAATTGCGTGTATGATTTCCCTCTATAAAAAGTTAATTGCATGCACAATGTACACGTGACTTGCAGGGTGGCTACAGCTTCGTACAGAAAGTTAAAAAGAAACAAGTCCATCCTTAATCTTTTATTCTAAGTACTCTGTGGGTTCCACTGTCAGTACAGTAGCGAAAGAAGTATATATTAAATAAGTAATATGTAATATAAAAATCTAAAGTTAAAGACAGAATTCGAACTCATGTCATCGCGTTGCGAGCATCCGGCACTAACCAGTCCAGCACATTTTTGTTGTAGACCATGCTGGAGATATATCTCCATGTCTACTCTTATACTCCATTCGTTCCTAAATATTTGTCTTTTTCAAATTTCAAATAGACTACCACATACGGATGTGTATGTAGACATATTTTAGTGTGTAGATTCACTCATTTTGCTCCATATGTAGTCACTTGTTGAATTCTCTAAGAAGACAAATATTTAGGAACAGAGGGAGTAGAAAACAGAGTTGGTGATGATGGTTTGCGTGCCATCCTGCAATATAGGTCGTCGGATTTATATCTAATGGATAGGAAGAAAACTATGGCAATTTTGCAAAAATATACCCACACCCCTCTCCACGTTCGCAAATACAGCCTTCCCTCGTTAATCCTTTTCTCTCACAAGATAAACTATTCATACAAATGCATCTTGATGTTTCGTGCAACGCATGGGCATCTAGCTAGTTTCTTTTAAAATAGTTACTGCGATAATTGGGTTGAAGTGATATATTGTATGTCTGCCCCAAATGATTTCAGATTCACTAGTAGTAACAAAGAAAAGGTTGCCTTGTTAATTAACAGAAAACATGGTGCAAACAATCACATGAGGCCGGTAAAAACGAGGCACACTGGGTTCAGCGTCATCGTCACTACATCTGTGCGCACGCGGGAAGTCTACATATCGAGGGGGCTACTGAGCGAGGCACAGAAACACAATGTTCGAGAGAGAAACCAATTGACAGATTATGATCAGATCGAGTTGTCACCCTTCTGCTGTCATTGTTGGGGTGGAGGGGGAGGGGGAGGGAGAGAAAGACGTATCGAGAGTGTGCGCGGTAGGCACAGAGGCACAACTAGTGAGTGTGTGTGTATGTGTGTGTGTGTGTGTGTTTGAAAGAGGAGTAGATAGATTACTATCAAGATCGAGGTGCCGCCCTACTCCTTCGGTGTCGGGTAGTGTGTTTGCGTGTGTGTGTGTGTGTTTGAGAGAGAAGCCAGTCGATAGATTAGTATCAAGATCGAGGTGTCACCCTACTCCTTTGTTGTTGGGAAGTGTGTGTGTGTGGTTGTGTGGGTGTGGGTGTGGGTGTGGGTGTGTGTGTCGGGGGGGGGGGCAGTAACACTTACATATCCCTACTCTTATAAAAAACAGAGTTGGTGATGATGGTGTTCCTGCCATCCTGCAATATAGGCCATCCGATTTATACCCCACGGATAGGAAGGAAAGTATGGCAATTTTGCAAAAAGATACCCACACCCCTCTCCGCAATTGCAAATAAGGCATTCCCTCGTTCATCCTTTTCTCCCACAAGATAAACTACTCATACAAATGCATCTTGATGTTCGATGCAACGCATGGGCATCTTGCTAGTAGAGAGAAGGAGTTTCTGTGACACATATCTAGCTATATTAAGGGATAGGTAGATAGCATTTGTGCGAAGCGTAGTTAAAGTATTACGAAGATAAACAAAATTGTGTGCATGCAAGTGCCAGAAAAAATGAAGCGAGAAACAATCTGTGTGTGTGTGTGCGAGCGCTTGCACGCGTGTGTGTGAGAGAGAGAGAGGGAGAGAGAGAGGGGGGGAGAGAGAGCGAAATCTCAAAACAAAAGGTGCTCGGTTGGAATCCCATTGTATGTATTCATATGGTTCCGGAACTCGAGTTAACCTTAGGCATATGTGTGAGAGACATTATTATACTTTGAGATATTAGTGGCTGTGGGTGGGCGGAATTAAAGGGGTGGGCATGTTCGACAGAGGGAGCGTGTGTGTTTCTGTGTGAGAGACTTGTAGGACGGGGTAGAAAGACGAATTCTAACCTTGACGGAGGGAGAGAAATACATGAAGTGCGCGTGTGTGATTCCGATGCCCACAGGGAAATGAGATATGTATGCGTGTGAGAGAGATTGAACAATTCATTCACGTATCACTATCTAGCGATTGTGGACGTGCATCGCTTGAACATAAATCAATATCATGTATCACTCACATATCACATTTTTTTCTATAAAGATTGGACACTCACATATCACATTTTTCTATTGAAATAAACCTTTTCAGTTGTGCATGCCAAAGTTACAGTGATGTTTCTTCAAACAACCAATGTAGCTATCATGTACATGCACCATTGTTACTCTTGCATTCAAAATCATTCGTCTTGGATGATTTAAGGTTCTATTATGAAGTAGTATATGTAATATTCATATATGAATTCAACGGGTACGCAATTTATGAAATGGAGGCTATGTAATCATATGACGTAACACTTTTAAGTAGCGAACTACAATATCCATTTCTTTTTGTGCGCCTCTCCACAAACACGTCAATGCATTATGTTTAAAGTAAATAACCAATTGCACTAAATTATCTATTTACACGAGAAATACATAGGCTGAGCGTTTGATCCCTTTTTTGTGAACGCGCCACTACACCCGTACGATTGGCCGCGCCCGTGTTAACGTCCAAGTTATCGGCGCATCATCCCGAGTTATTGTCTTTTTTTCTGGGGTGGACTTCACACCAGTTATTAACTGCTGACGCGTGCCCCATGTACACAGTCTCGCATGACCTTCCCGCTAGCACGGTCCAAAATTAGTTGAAACTGGATACGAACGATCATGCGGGCGGCAAAATCTCCCGCCTCCTTCTAGAATTTCCACCACCTTAGTCTTTAGCATGCGAAATTCCCCTTTTGTCCTTGGTGCACGGAGACCAACAGTTACAATACAGCCCTCATCTACATAATAGGTCGGGGCTGCTTTGGTAACTTCCGGTTCCCCCCACTACACGGCACCCCCATTTCCTCTCCCCCTCCTGCAAAAACGACTAACTCCACAGCACCAGAGCATCTCACATCACGTTGTTCGTACTTCAACGGCCTTTCTCCCCTCCCCTCTCGAGACCCTAGACTGCTCATCCACCAGCATACTAGAGCCCATTCACTGCCAGCGGCGTCCACCTCACCGGATCTGCTTCTGTGGCCGCATCTACCCCTCCCACCTCCCCTAGAAACAAGTAGACTGCTCATCCACCACTGTACCACAGCCCATTCAGTGTCGGCCTTGTCCACGACGCCGGATATGCTTCGCCGGTACTCTCGTCAACCGCAGCGCATCTGCGGCGGCTCATTCGTACTCCCCACCAGAGACGCTTCGTCCACACCCCCCCCAGAGCCGCCCCACTGATGCCCTGATCGACGGCCTCTGATCCTCTTCGCCAACACCTTCCTCAACCCTACCGGAGCCGCTTCGCCGACACCATCGTCAACCCCTCCGGAGTAGCTTCGCCTATACCATTTTCAACCCTACCGGGGCCGCTTTGCCAACTCACAAGTCCACTGCCTCAGATCTGCTTCCTCGTACCCTCATCCAACCTACCGGAGCAGCTTCTGACACCCCGTCCACAGCCGTAGATCCGCATCGTTGACACCATCCTTAACCCAACCACCGGAGCAGCTTCACCTACGCTCTCGTCCACGGCCACAGATCCGCTTCACCCACACCGTAGTCCACCCTACCGGAGCCGCTCCACAAACACCCTACTCGACGGTTCTAGATCTCCTTACCGGACCCCGACAGCTAGCGCAACGTCATCACCCTTGACATTTCTAACCTGATTCCCACCGTCTTGCAAGATGCCAAGCACCCGCCACGGCCTAGGTACTTGTCACCTTTAAACCCGTCCAGCATCACCTGCCCGATGTACTTCAAATATACTAACAGGTCGCTGTTACCTGTTATGCAGCTGGCAAAAACTACAAGGACGATGTTTCTTCTGGATCTAACAGCTTGGCCCACCAAGATCCTGGACCGAGGCATAGCTATGATCTTGTAAGTGTGTCTCTCTCTTGTATTGTTCTGTGCCTGCCAGCGTGCTTTGCTAGGATTTTTGACCAGTAATCCCTTTGTGCAGACAATGATTTCTACTACTGGCTGCTAAATTAGATATGTAGATGTCATACATGATACTACCTCGTACCTCCGTTCCTAAATATAAGTCTTTCTAGAGATTCCACTATAGGCTACACACGGAGCAAAATGAGTGAATCTACACTCGAAAATGCATCTATATACATCTGTATGTGGTCCATACTAGAATCTCTACATAGACATATATTTGGGAACAGAGGCAGTACATTACACAAAATCGTAGGTGGCATGTAGGAATTCCAGTACACTACATTAGGCTCCCTTAGAGTGCCTGCTAGTCCAGCACACAGAGTCATGGCTAGTTTATGCTACGCACACAATCATTAATTGGTGGTTTAAATATGCGCAAGGGATATGCAATGTATTATCATGTAGAGATGTCTGAAATTAGCCGTGTCAACTTGCAAATAGGGTTACACAATGAAAAAGTACAAGATGTATGTGGCAATTTCATGGAACATCGCAAAAAAAGGAGAGCCAGTGGTGAGCCTATACAGTGTGCTATGGTACGTCACTCCTCCATTGCAATCATCGTGACATGTTATTTGTCTGTCAGTTCTATTGGCCAAGTTTCTTAGGGACAGTTATTACGAGTTATCTTAAGAAAATAAGCACATGTGAATACAAGCTCCATGTAATAAGCCAACCAGTTCTTTTCATTGCGTTTTCAGCTTATCTTTGGTATGATCAATGAAAAGTCTAGATTGCATTATATTTTTTCATTTTGCTGCCCATATGAAAATTAATTTGACTTGCAAACATCACAAATTGAACCTAGTGCAGTAATTAATATGACAGGAAAACAGACCATCAGTATTTGCTCAAAATGCAAATAACAAGATACCATCTACTTGGCACAATCTACTTTGGTCAATGTTTTCCATAGAGATCTCATTGCCTAATTTAAACGAAAAACACATGACCCACATTTAAATGAAGAACAATTATTTATTGAAATTTGATGGTCCAAGTGGCTGGTTATTATCATATAGCAGCACCACCTGAAAGCATCATATAGCAGTAGAAGCAACTCATAGCAACTCATCATACAGCAGCAGCAGCAGTGTGCAATTCATCATACACCAGCAGCAGCTCATAGCAATTCAACATATAGCAGCAGCAGGAGCAGCTCATAGCAATTCATCATATAGTAGCAGCAGCAGCTCGTAGAAATTCATCATATAGCAGCAGCAGGAGCACCTCATAGCAATTCATCATATAGCATCAGCAGGAGCAGCTCATAGCAATTCATCATACAGCAGCAGCAGGAGCAGCTTATAGCAACTCATCATATAGCAGCAGCAGCTCATAGCAATTCATCATATAGTAGCAGCAGCTCATAGCAATTCATCATATAGCAGCAGCTGCTCATAGCAATTCATCATATAGCAGCAGCAGGAGCAGCTCATAGCAATGCATCATATAGCAGCAGCAGAAGCAGCTCTTAGCAATTCATCGTATAGTGGATCAGAATGAAAATTTGGCAAAAAAACAGAGGAGATCCTCACCTTGTGAGGTGCCTTCTCCCGTAGTGTGGTGTCAGCCGTAGTTGTGCGGCGCCTGCCGAAGTAGTGCGTTGGACTAACCACAGTGGAGCAGCTGCTGGAGACCATGAGAATGAGGGGCGGCACCAGAGGGAGGAGCAGCCAGGGAGATTTTCCCCTACCCGCCGGCCATGTAGCCTAGCTGGACAGAGCATCGTCGAGGACCAGGCCAGATGGGACCAGTGGAGTCGGCTTGCTGGAGGAACCCTAGTGCTGCAGGCAGGGGATCGAGGTAGAGGGAAAGGGGAGAGGAGATGCAAGCGGGCAGGGCAATGAACGCTTGCGTGTTTGTTTTTACTTGAGGGTGAGGTGTGACGCGAGCGTCACCAATTGCATTTTGAGTGTAATATAAGCAAACAACAGTCATTTCACTATTCCCCTTCCCTTCAATTTTTAGTGAGGTTCTACCCGAAACACCCCCCCACCAAAGCGAAATTAGTTAAGCCCAAGCCCATAACTCAAAAATGACTTCTTTACATCTTTTATGGCTTATTTTGACAATAAGCCTGAAAAGGCGGAATAGAACTGGCCCTTAACCTACAATTCAATTGTGCGTGCAATGATGAATCACTCCTGCCTGCTATAGTGTACATTTAGGCATCATCATACCTGGCATAACCTAATACATGTGCATTCCATCGTAGAATCTGGAATATGCAATGTTTATGTTAGTTCATACGTTGCACATGATGTTTAAATGCCCCTTAAATCTGGTCAGTCAAGTGAAGGTCTTTAAGCCTCCTTCTTTGCTTCTTTTCTTGATATGTAAGATTTGCTCACACATCTGTCCAATTGCTTGATTGCATCAGCCAGCCATACTAGGACTGTTTGCTTTGATTACTTGTTGTTCGTGACCTAACTCTAACAGAGCTTGTCAACGATTTAAACACTAAGGACTGTTGTAGTGGGGCCTTTTCTAACTCATAGGTGACATAAAGGTTTGGCTGTACACTAAAGTAGGCTCTCCAAGAGTACCTGGAGATCCAGTTCGAAGGTATGCCTAGTTTTTACATAGTGCAGACATAGTAAATGCTCATTTCATTGTGTGCAAGTGCAAGAGATCCGGCATGTTTCATTATGTGGTGTTGTTTTGTTATAATCTCATCCTTTTGTGTTCACAGACTGGAAAGTATGCATATTTATCTTCCAAGGAGACGAGTAACTAGTTTGTGTCACCTTGCAGAGGGGGTGCAATGAAGATAAGATTGAGGATTTCCAAGTACAAGATGTTAGGAACGAGCCTTGCAAGAGAAGTAGGAGCTGCGCTGAGCCTCTTCAACTTGTTAAGGTAAGTCACTATATCCAACTCAACAGTTCAATTCCTTGTTAGTTTCAGGCATAGTTAATTTGCTCTTTTCAATTGCTTTATTTGTCCTTAGTTAATGAGATGCCCCAAGAATGATGCCTGATGTTGGGTACTTGTCCAACTATTAGTGGACATAATTGAAGGCCTTACCATTTAATTACTCTGCCGAAGTGTGCCTGAAGCTTTGAAGTCTATTAACCAACTATTATTGAATGAGGCTCACCATCTAGTTTATACTAGGCTAATGATTGCATAGTTTTGCTTGCTGTAGTATGTTTGTATGAAATTCTCTACTGTTCATTATGCTCCCTAAGACTTTAATTGAGCTACAGAATGGCCAACTACTTGCTTACTTCTACGCAACGTGCTGTCTAAATTTGTAACTTGTCTGTGTTTTGGATTGGGCCCCAACATCATGCTCCTCTCGTGAGCTAAGAGAGATTTCTGTATGCAGGCTACACAGACAACCTTTTTTATAATTTTTAAAATATCACCTGCTTATGGTTCATGACGTGTAACATTATGGTTAGTCATGTTTTGCCATGTACAAAATAGTCTGTCTTGCCCGCTTCATTGTTGTAACTATATTTTTGCCCAAGTCATGTGTACTTACAGAAACATTTCAGGATGAAGTGACATCAACACAAAGATCTGCGAGCAGTGCGGCATGGCCGTTACCAAATGATTATGGATTGGAATTGGAATGTGCTGATGTTCTCGAGCATCAACTAGAGGTGGCAAGACAACGTGTACATGATTCTGAACATACAATCAACAAGTTGAGACTGGACATGCAGGTATTAGATGCAGGAGTCAAAAAAAATGAAACAAGACACAGAGGTAACAACGAAGGAATTGGAGATTTTGCAGACTAAAATGTGTGCTATCTAAATCCGGCCAATCCTATTTTTTGAAGAGATTATAGTTCAAATGGTAAGTTATGTTGATGCGCGTCCATGATGTATGAGCTGTATTTGCCCAGTGTATGTAATTTGCTGTTTGTGTATGCTTTATTATCACTGGTGCTGAACCATAATGCCCAGTGGGTATAATCGGCTGTAATTTCTTTATTGTATAGTGTAGGATTATTCCACGTTTCTATGCCTTAGTCTCTTTATTGTATAGTGTATGTTTTTTAGAGGTGATAGTATAGAGTAGGATAATTCTTTGAATATGCTATATCGTTCAAACGGGGGCCAACTCGCCCAAACGTTGTAGTGACCATGGCCCTCCATAGGCCGTACGATCCATGGGCCATCTACGGGACAGATGATCCATGGCCTTCTATGGCCGTCGGATTCGTGGGCCTTCTATGGGCTGTCGGATCCGTGGGCCTTCTATAGGCTGTCGGATCCATGGGCCTACTATGGGCCAGCAGATCCATGGGACTTATACGGGCCATCGGATCAATGGGCCTTCTATGGGCCATCGGGTCAATGGGCCTTCTACGTCCCGTAGGATCCATGGGCCTTCTACGGGCCGTCTCATCTATGGGCCTTGTACGGGCCGTATAAGGGGCCGTAAATGGGCTAGAGTGGAAATCGTACGTTTTATGGGCTGACCAGAACGGGCCATTAATAGGCCGTATTTGATGATGCTATGAAAATGGCCCAACAGATTAACAGGCCACAAACGGGCCGACTGTATCCACAGGCTGAATTTGGCCCACAAGCAGAAAAGGCCAGTAACGGGCCGTAAGTAACCGAATGCTGGAAATGAGCCCAAGAATAAATGGGCCCTCAGAAGGCCAAAAGGTAACACGGGCTGGAAACGACCCAATGGAATAATGGGCCGCTAATGGGTATAAAGCGATACACTGTTCATTATGGGCCAGTTTCACCACAGGCCATTAATGGGCCAAGAGTTATAAAGGGACTCATATGGGCCGAAATACGTCATGGGCCATACATGGGCCGGAAGTTAAAACCGGCTGGAATTATATTGGACGGCCCAGATGACGCTATTGGGCCTAATTCAGATAGGCCGTAAACGGGCCCTGGGTTAGTGGGCTGTAAATGGGCTATATGCGAACAGGCCGTTAACAGGCTTGCCGTGGGCCGGCCCGCCACCTTTTGACCAAGTCAAAGGGGCTGGCCTTTTCACAGGAATGGGCCTCTATTGACCCGTGCCATGTGTCGACGTATCATAAGCGCTTTGGTTCCAATGAGTGGATGACATCTGTCCCAACGGTGAGCCAACACGTGTTTCCTCCAGCCAATGATGATTTTACACGTTGAAAATCCCGACCCGATAGCTTAACGGCGTTCCGTTATGGTGGATGCCACGTGTCGGTCACCCTTGACGAAAGCACTTCTGTGATGCACGATTTATCGTCTTGGAAGTGGACACTTCCGTGATGATAATTTTGGTAATGTCATGGAACACTTCTACGACAGCACAGGTATGACTATCTTGATTCTATCATAAATTTGTCATGGATGTACATGCATGACAGAAAACGTGACCTACCGTGACTCACTGGCCATCGCCTTTGAATCCAACGAACCTCTTGATGAGGATCGCTAGGAGCTGTCGTGGGCCGGACTGCAATAACATGATTAACCATATTAATACCATAAAAAGAAGAGGCCGGATACATGGATGTGTTGGTTTTTTTAGTACTTACGATGCAGCCAGGGGCTTGGTTTGGGGGGGGGGGGTTCGCTCTGGGCTACTGTCGACGTCCCACGCGGAGTGATCCGCGAGGGGGCCCTTCCCCCTCTTGGGCGCCTCTGCCTCCAGATTTGTGGAGGCCGCCCTCTTCTTCCTTCCCCCATCAGGGGGAGGGTTGTTTTCCTCCTCCTCCTCCTCGCTATCCTCAGCGGCGGAGGAATGGGTCTCGTCGTCTTCAGACGTCACGTCCGAAGCACCCTTGCGACGGGGGCCACTTTTGGCCCCCTTGGCCTTCTTCTCCGGCGGCTGATATGGCGTCGGGACCAGCATCTTCGCCAGGAGCGGGATGACTGGTTCTTCGGGCAGCGGAGCCGGACAGTGAATCCGCTCCGCCTTCTTTGTCCATACCTGAAAGAATAAATTAGTAAACTTTAGTTACCCACCTTGAACAAACAAGTAGAGGGTACGCCTTGAGACATGAAGGACTTACTGCATTCGCGGAATGGAGCAAAATCATGCCCGCGGTCCGAGTCTATGGCCGGCGGTTTCTCGTTGCCCTTGAAGAGCAACTTCCAGGGATCTTCGTGAGTAGTTCCGAAGAGCCCCACCAAGGTTTGGTGCTTCTCCGGATCGAATTCCCATAAAGGGCTGCCGAACTAGCATCACCCGGATCACGTCAACGAGCTTGATGTATTTGTCCACCATGCTTTGGATGCGCGTCTGCAACACTATCAGCTCATCTGACGAATACCAATTTGGGCCCTTCTCCATCCAGGAGGTAAGCCGCATAGGAGCTCCGGACTTGAATTCGGAGGCCGCGGCCCAGGTGGAGTCGCGGGGCTCTGTGATGTAGAACCACAGCTTCTGCCACTCCATGACAGTCTCCACAAACGTGCCCTTGGGCCATGTGACGTTGGGCATCTTGCTCACCATGGCTCCTCCGCACTCCGCGTGTTGGCCATCCACCACCTTCGGCTTCACGTTGAAGATCTTGAGCCACAGTCCGAAGTGGGCTTGGATGCAGAGGAAAGCCTCACACACGACAATGAATGCCGAGATGTTGAGGAAAGAGTTCGGGGCTAGATCATGGAAATCTAACCCGTAATAAAACATCATTCCGCCGACGAAAGGCTGGAGTGGAAACCCTAACCCGCGGACGAAGTGAGGGATGAACACCGCCCTCTCGTTGGGCTTCGGTGTAGGGACGACTTGCCCCTTGGCCGGAAGCCGGTGGGCGATTTACTTCGCTAGATACCCGGCCTCCCGGAGCTCGACGATGTCCTTCTCCTTAACGGAGGAGGCCATCCACTTGCCTTGCCCTCCAGTCCCGGACATGGTGGAGTGCTTGCTTGAGGCGGAGAAGATGAGAACTTGGGCGCTGGAGCTCGAGAATGGAAGGGCAGAGGAAGAGAGAAGGCGTGGGTGAAGAAAGGGAATCCTTATCCCCTTATAAAGGCAGTGAATATCGAACGCCTCCCCACTTGCCTTAAAACTCGCCTATTCCCAAGGGTTGTGTAAACGGCACAGTTGGATTACCCACGCCCGTATTGATGAGAATCCCGCAATAAGGGGACACGATCTCTGCTTTGACAAGACGTGCCAATAGAAACCGTATCTCGAAACGCGGAACGACAGACGAAAACGGTTCGAAGTGATGACCGGGTAGACGTGATGTCATCTTGCAAAAAGTTGTCAGTGGATGGGACTCATGAAATACTATAATCTCTACGACTGTGTGTGTGGTACTTGTGTTGCAGATCTGGACACGTTTGTTGCGTCCGAAGACTATCTTGGAGTATTCGGAAAGGGGAACCCGCCTTGCAATGCCGAAGACAATCTGCACGTCGGACACCTCGTCAATGAAGCCTGGTTAAGGGGCTACTGAGGGAGTCCTGGACTAAGGGGTCCTCGGGCGTCCGACCTATTGGACATGGGCCGGACTAATGGGCTGTGAAGATACAAGACCGAAGACTCTCTCCCGTGTCCGGATGGGACTCTCCTTGGCGTGGAAGGCAAGCTTGGCGATCAAATATGAAGATTCATTTCTCTGTAACCGACTTTGTACAACCTTAGTCCCCTCCGATGTCTGTATAAACCGGAGGGCTTTGTCCAGAAAGATATATAGTCATACAGGCTAGACTTCTAGGGTTTTTGCCATTACGATTTCGTGGTAGATCAACTCTTGTAATACTTATATTCATCAAGATCAATCAAGCAGGAAGTAGGGTATTACCTCCATAGAGAGGGCCCGAACCTGGGTAAACATTGTGTCCCCTGTCTCCTGTTACCATCAACCTTAGAAGCACAGTTCGGGACCCCCTACCCGAGATCCGCCAGTTTTGACACCGACAACGCCACCTGGGCTGCGGCTCCCGAATTCAAGTCCGGAGCCCCAATGCGGCTCACCTCCTGGCTAGAGAAGGGCCTGAATTGGTCTTCGTTGGACGAGCTGACTGTGCTGCAAACGCGCACCCAAAGCATGGTGGACAAGAACATCAACCTCGTCAACGTGATCCAGGTGATGCTAGTTCGCCGGATCCTTCCATGCCAGAGCCAGACTTGCCATCTATGGGAATTCAATCCGGACGAGCACTAGACCTTGCAATGTTTCTTTGGTACTACGCACGAAGATATCTGGAAGGTGCTCTTCAAGGGCAACGAGACGCCGCTGGAGACAACCGAGGACCGTGGGCACGCCCTGGCCCATCCCGCCAATCCGGTAAGTCTTTCACGTTTCAAAGCGTATCCTTTACTTGCTTGTTCAGGGAAGATATCTAAACCTCACCATTTATTTTTCCAGGGCTGGGCAAAGAGGGCGGAGCAGGTTTAGTGTCCGGCTCCGCTGCCCGAGGAACCAGCCATCCCGCTCCTAAGGAAGATGCTGGTCCCGGCGCCTTACCAGGCGCCGGAGAAGAAGGCCAAGAAGAAGGCCAAGGGGGCTAGAAGTGGCCTCCGCCGCAAGGGCGCTTCGGACCTGACGTTCGAAGGCACCGAGACTCATTCCTCCGCCGCCACAGATGACGAGGAGGAGGAAGAAAGCAACTCCCCCCTGCAGGGGAGGAAGAAGAGGGTGGCCTCCACAAATCTGGAGGCAGAGGCGTCCAAGAAAGGGAAGCCTCCCGCACGGATAACTCTGCGTGGGACTTCGATAGCAGCCCAGAGCCGCACCCCCGAGATAAGCCCCAGGCCGAATTGTGAGTACTCAAAGACCCTAACACATTCGTGTATTCAGCCTCTCCAGTTCGTAGTTTTAACGTGTTGAATCTTGCACTTGCAGTCCGGCCCGTTCTGACCTCGAGCGATCCTTATCTTCGGGGAATTCGCTGGACCCGAAGGTGATGGACAGCGGGTCCCTTCCGGCGGCCTCCTCTCCCAGGGCCATGGATGACACCGAGGTGTTGTCCCAAAGGATCCCAGGCCAGGGAGAGACACAGGAGGCCCCGAGGGCAGCGCCCGAGGGTGAAGCCTCGGCCGCCGAACACATGGGGGAGCAAATCCCCATGGAGACTGGCGATGAGGGCCATATTCAGTTTGGCCCCCAGCCGAATACGGTCCCGGAGACCTATGGGGCTTCGGAACCCAGCAAGCAGCCTCCTTCGAAAGAAGGAGGTGCGCCTATCCCGCCGGTGTCCTCTATCCAGCCATAGGCATCGGACACTCTAATGGAAGCACTGCGAAGTGCTTCCATTGTTGAGGAACACCGTACCCTTATGGGTACCGTGGTTGAGAGGGTTCACTTCGTGAAGAGCGGACAGACCGAAGCCTGCACAAGCCTTCTAACAGGCTTTGAGGTAAGCAATGCAATTATGTAAAAAAATGTTACATTATAGAAAGTAGCCCCTGAGACACTGTCCAGAGTTCGAAAAGAAAAGCCAGACAGAGGATCAAGTAATTTTCGCAGGAAACTACCTAAATGTGTCTTATGTGAATAAGCAGGCCTCGTTGCTGGCCACAACCTCTCATGGTGCTGAGGTCTCCGGACTAAAGCAGAGTCTGGAGCGGGCCGAGGAAGAGCTCGGCCATGTAAAAAAGCAGCTAGAGGAGAAGCAAGGTATGTGATGATCTTGTGTATATCTGGAAAGGATGAATGATTTATTCTGACCATAGTGCCATGATATTTGTAGGAGCGACTTATGAGGTGGAAACCCTCAAGAAAGCGCTGGCTGAGGCCAAAAAGAAAGCTGCAAAGGAGCAAGCCACCCATGAAAAACACGAGGCCAGGGTTTGTGAGGTCCAGCAGGAGCCCCAAGACGCCGTCAAGAAATGTGAGTCCTTGGAGCACGACATTGCAGATCAAGAGACCGAACTCACCAAGGCTCGCCAGAGCGCACAAGAGGCCCGGGTTGAAGCCCAGGGCGCCCTTCAGGAGATTCAAGAGGCCAAGAAGATTGCAACGGGAAGGCCTTCATTATGCGGAGCAAATAAGTGGAGAAGATGTACCTCTTACTAACCCAGATTTGGAGTTCTCTAGGAGCGTTTGTGGATCTGCAGCGCAGTGTTTCTGACGCTGCGGAATTCTTCCGAGCCGAAGAGGGGAGCTCAATGGAGAAGTTGTTCTGGTCGCAATACCTTGCGCCAGAACATCCGGTGCCCTTTAGCGACCAGATTAAACAGCTGGTCGAACTGCATAGGGTGGCCGAACTAGCCATGAAGGAATTAATAATCCGGCTGTCGCCTGCCGAAGCTATACCCAGCAGCTACTTCAGGCTCGTGAAGCGGCTGGTCAGTGCCTGCCCCCGTCTTGATGTTATCAAGCGATCGGTCTGCACCGAGGGTGCGCGGATGGCCTTTGCCCGCGTCAAGGTGCAGTGGGCGAAGATGAACGCCGTCAAGCTCGCGACCGAGGGACCGCCCGAGGGGAAGGCGCACCGCACACCCGAGCGATATTTTAGCAATGTCCTGGAGGGATCCCGCATTGTAGCGGAGCAATGTGCGAAATATGTAATCTTTGAATGAATACATTCATGTTAGCTCACCCTATATTATGAAACAAAGTCGATTATGTAATATAATGCTTGTTAAAATTTTACCTCCTATGCGGCCGTGTTTATGAAATCTGAGAGTTGGCCAGTCGTCGGCTTCAGCCCCCACGTAGGTAGTACGAGGGTGTTCGGGATGGAATCTAAACACTCTTGATCTAATCGTTTGGTCCTTGAAGCAGGTGTTTAGCGCAACGAACCAGGCAATCGGACTATGTGGCTTTATCACCCTCACGTAGCCATAGGAGTTTGACAATAAAAATTTAGGCGCAGCCCCTAGTATCCGAACTAGGGTGCTGTAAACACCTGATCGGGTAAGAACCGATTCATCGCGTAACGCGGAAAAAATCGCTAAAGATTTGAAAACCTCCGAAGAGCTGACCGGCTCACGCTGCATCATGACAGTCAGTTTTCGGCTTTCTCTACTGAGGTGCTCATCTAGATAAACCAGGACACAATCGCAGTAGTTCTCCCTTTACTACCCTAGCCGATAGAGCGGAACGTAAGACAGTAAGCACAGGAGCCGGGCAACCCAACTATTGACCAAAGACATGATTCGGAGCCAATGCATATAATGCTAAATTCGGGGTGCCGAACTATACTTTAAAAAGTGTTCAGACTTTGTTGTCGTATTATGGGGCGCAATTAAGCCCTGTCGGATTAACGCGTACCAAAGTGTACGGGTGCGACTTGATAAGATTATCAAAAGAAAAAAAAGAAAAGGGGGTAGTAAGCTAGTGCCGCAGAAGTTGGGCCGCAAATTGTGTCCATTACAGTTTGATTAATACGTCAAGGCGTATTTGTACAAGTTGTGCAATAAGCAACAGCCTATTTAATATGCCACAACCAAGGGAGAGCGGCGTGCGGGTCCAGAAAACAGGTACAGTGATCATTAAAGAGACCACCTAGAAATTCCCTTATACGCTAGTGCTTCTTGCCGTCTTGGTGTATCTATCCTTTCGAAAGGACCGGTGAGCAGGTTGTCAGGAAAGGCCTGTGGGAAAGAAACCTGAAAAGGA
The DNA here is from genome assembly GCF_018294505.1 of Triticum aestivum. Taxonomy (NCBI): domain Eukaryota; kingdom Viridiplantae; phylum Streptophyta; class Magnoliopsida; order Poales; family Poaceae; genus Triticum; species Triticum aestivum. Next base: position 466,450,649 of record NC_057814.1, on the reverse strand, counting down.
AAAGAAAGAAAAAAAGTGAAAGTATGTGTGTCCAGTGGCGGTCGAGCCGTATTATGGATCACAATCTAGTTATGCTTCCGTCTAAGCCCATGGTATTTTGAGTGCGTAATTATGTACGCGCGGTACGAACGCCGCCACTTGGTCGGGACTGAGATGGAGGCCAAATTGCTAGTTGAGCTCTTGACGAGCTGGGCTGTCCTACTACAGAGTAGTCCAGACTCGATTGACAGTGTCCGGGAGCTGGGCCGCCGAATTAAGGTTCTATTTGAAAAGGCCGCTCTGTACTTCTGCTGCTAAAGCAGCTGTGTGCTCCTCGGTATGGAGGGAGCGTTCCGTGTTTCCATTGACTGTTATGATGCCACGTGGTCAGGGCATCTTGAGCTTGAGATAAACATAGTGTGGCATTGCGTTGAATCGAGCAAATGCGGTTCGTCCCAGCAGTGTGTGATAGCCGCTGCGGAAGGGGACGATATCGAAGATCAATTCTTCGCTTCGAAAGTTGTCCGAGGATCCGAAGACAACCTCTAGTGTGATTGAGCTCGTACAGCGGGCCTCTACAACTGGTATGACTCCTTTAAAGGTAGTCTTTGTGGTCTTGATCCTTGAGGGATTAATGCCCATTTTGCACACTGTATCCTCATAGAGCAGGTTCAGGCTACTGCCACCATCCATGAGGACTCATGTGAGATGGAATCCATCGATGATTGGGTCGAGGACCAGTGCGGCTGAACCGCCATGACGGATACTAGTCGGATGGTCCCTGCGATCGAAAGTGATCGGACAGGAAGACCATGGGTTGAACTTTGGGGCGACTTGCTCCATCGCGTAGACGTCCCTGAGCACACGTTTGTGCTCCCTCTTGGGGATATGGGTAGCGTATATCATGTTCACTGTTTGAACTTGGGGAGGGGGGGGACTTCTTCTGTCCCCCTGTGTTCGGTGGATGGGACTCCTCATCATCGTCCTTGCTTTGCGACCCCTTCTCCATGTTCTCGGCATTTAATTTGCCGGCCTGTTTAAAAACCCAACAGTCTCTGTTGGTATGATTGGCTGGTTTGTCTGGGGTGCCATGGATCTGGCATGGACGGTCAAGTATGAGGTCCAAGCTGGATGGGCCCGGATTGTTTCTTTTATATGGCTTCTTCGCTGTCCGGACTTGGAGCCACTGAATCCGGCGTTGACAGCCGTCTCGTCGATATTGTCACCGCTGCTTCGATGCTTGTGCCTGTTGCGTCGGCGCTTGCCGTTGCTGTTTTTGGTCTCAGAGGTGCCAGCTTCGCTTGTAGTGTTATTGCTATGGGCTTCGGCTTTTCTTGGCCGAGGTGACAGGCGAGCCATTCGTCGCGGATGCTATGCTTAAAGGCTGCTAGGGCTTCGGTATCCGGACAGTCGACGATCTGGTTCTTTTTAGTTAGGAACTTGGTCCAGAATTTCCTGGCTAACTCTCCGGGCTGTTGAACTATGTGACTTAAGTCATTATCATCTGGAGGTCGTACGTATGTACCTTGGAAGTTGTCGCGGAAGGCGTCTTCCAAGTCCTCCCAGCTGCCAATAGAGTTTTCAGGCAGACTATTTAACTAGTGCCGAGCTGGCCCTTTGAGTTTTAGCGGGAGATATTTGATGGCGTGAAGGTCATCACCGCGGGCCATATGAATATGGAGAAGAAAATCCTCGATCCATACCGCGGGATCTGTTGTTCCATCATATGATTCGATATTTACAGGTTTAAACCCTTCTGAGAATTCATGCTCCATTACTTCGTCAGTGAAGCATAGGGGGTGTGCGGCGCCTCTGTATTGGGCCAAGTCGCGACGTAGTTCGGATGTAGTCTGTCTGTGATTTTCGGCCCGGGTGTGGTTATGTTTGTCATGTCCGGCCCAATGGCCGTCGTCGCGTGTCAGGGCATGCCACCGCGATCCATAGATCGATCTGGTCCGACATGTTCTGTTCTTTAGGTCCTGCCGTAGGTCATATGTATAGCCCCTAGCCGTTTTATCTCTTCCTTTACAGTGAGGTAGGACGGGCTGGTGTTCGGCTTGAGGTGCCGCTTTATCCCGACCACGTGGTGGTCAATCAGCCGCATTACGCGCTGATGGTACTGGCTCCAGCGCCTCATCATCGAATTGGGGTAACAATTTGCACTTCAGGTAACTTTTAGTTGGGAGATCGATGCCGTATTCCTCGGCTGCCAGGACATAGTCCATCTGTCGTTGAGTAGGTCTTGATCAGCTTGTAGCTGCTACTTCTTCTTTTTCAGGCTCCTCGCAGTGGCTATTAGCCGGCGCTTAATGTCCCCCTGCTCGAGAGGTTCCTCAGGCAAGATAAAATCCTCGTTGTCGAGGCTCACCTCGTCCTCGCAGAGTGGAAGATAATTACTGTCCTCCGAGTCTTCGTTTACGGCTTGTTCATCAGGGCTGACTCGCCCGTCCTCCCGTTCGTCCTGTTCGGAGGTTGGCTTAACGGGGTGTTCCTTGTCTTCAGCATCGTCCGGAGTATTGTTTTCTCTCGTGCCAGTATCGCTATCTTTTCCACGGCGTAATTTAGAGCGGCACCGCTGACGTCGGCATTTTGGCTGTGTCTTAGGAGGTTTATCCTCAACTGGATCTTTTCTCGTTATCGCCATTGTTCTCTTTAGGTGAATCCACCATGTACACGTCGTACGAAGAAGTGGCCGTCCAGCGCCCGGTAAACCGGGGGGTTGGCCCTGCTCCTCTTCGGCATTGTTGTACATACTGTCGATGTCTTCGGAGCCGTAATCGAGTATGTCGGTTAAGTCTTCGACAGTGACTATGAAGTGGGCGGTGGGTGGGAAGTGAAATTCTCCGTCATCAGCCTGCAGTTCGAACCGGATATAATTCCATTGTGAGTCCCCCGCTAAGGAGAGTGTTTTTAATGAGTTTAGCACATCGCCAAAAGGTGAGTGCCGGAGGATGTTCGCGGAGCCGAATTCGATGACCGATCAAGCTCGACGTGCGCATACGCACGTGGTTCGGAACCTGTAGCCGGTAACGAGTCCGAGGTTCCGGTGGCGCAGATTCCACCCGAGGTTGGATCTGTGTGCGGCTCCAACGCCGCTGAATCTGTGTCCTCCGTGGCGGGGTTGAGCTTCCCGTCCTCGAATGGCGCAATCTGTTCCGGATCTAGGGCCAGAGCGGTTACAGGCGCTATCTCCTGGGTGTGGTCCGATGACAGATTTAAGTCATGTTCATCGCAGTGGCGGGGAGCGGCTGCCGTGGGTGCGAATCCATCGAAGATTAAGTCCCCGCGGATATCAGCGACGTAGTTCAAGCTTCCAAATCTGACCTGATGGCCAGGGGCGTAGCTGTTGATCTGCTCTAGATGGCCAAGCGAGTTGGCCCGGAGTGCGAAGCCGCCGAATATGAAGATCTGTCCGGGGACGAAGACTTCCCCCTGGACAGCATTGTTGTAGATAACTGGGCCATTGAACCTTTTGAAGACGACGCAGCGGAATTCTCAATGAAAGCACCAATGCCGGTGTCAAAACCGGCGGATCTCGGGTAGGGGGTCCCGAACTGTGGGTCTAAGGTTGATGGTAACAGGAGACTGGGGACACAATTTTTACCCAGGTTCGGGCCCTCTCTATGGAGGTAATACCCTACTTCCTGCTTGATTGATCTTGATGAATATGAGTATTACAAGAGTTGATCTACCTCGAGATCGTAATGGCTAGAACCCTAGAAGTCTAGCCCGTATGACTATGATTATTCTCCGTCCCTAGGGACTAAGCCCTCCGGTTTATATAGACACCGGAGGGGACTAGGGTTGTACAATGTCGGTTACAGAGAAAGGAATCTTCATATCCGAATGCCAAGCTTGCCTTCCATGCCAAGGAGAATCCCATCCGGACACGGGTAAGATCTTCGGTCTTGTATCCTCACAACCCATCAGTCCGGCCCATGTCCAACAGGTCGGGATGCCCGAGGACCCCTTAGTCTAGGGCTCCCTCAGTGCTTGGTATTACCGATATTGAAGAATGTTTTCTTAATTTGTACTTGACAGATTCCACTATTAAAAGGCCTATGGGAAGAATTAATGATGTTCTTATTCTTGCAAATAGGAATTATGTGCCCATAGATTTTATTGTTCTTGATATTGATTGCAATCCGTCTTGTCCTATCATACTTGGTAGACCGTTTTTGCGCACTATAGGTGCCGTGATTGATATGAAAGAAGGGAATATTTAATTTCAATTTATACTAAGAAAGGGTATGGAACACTTCCCTAGAACATGATTAGGCCACCATATGAATCAATCATGAGGGCATCCAATGGATCTAGAACTAAAGATGACAATACTTGAATCTATGCATTATGCCTAGCTAGGGGCATAAAACGATAGCGCTTGTTGGGAGGCAACCCAATGAATAAATTTTATTTTTGCCTTTTTCTTTCTGTTCTTGAGTGTTTGCACAACTATGCTACTGTTATGATTGTGTTTTTTATGTTTTAATTAGTGTTTGTGCCAAGTAAAGCCTTTCGGATCATGTTTGGTGGTAGTTGATTTGATCTTATTGAAAAATAGATACTTTTGTGCCTAATAAAATAATGTTGATAAATCACAGAAGCGTGATAAAATTCTAAAATATTTACACAATATTGATATACAAATTGCTTATGTTTTCCTAATTTGTCAGAATTGTTTGAGTTACAGAAGTATACGAAGTTTTCAGATTGCTACAGACTGTTCTGTGTTTGAGAGATTCTGTTTTCTTTGTGTTGTGTGCTTGTTTTGGTGAATCTATGGTTTTTATCGGGGGGTATGAGCCATGGTAAAGTTGGAATACAGTAGATATAATGCAAAAATAAAATATGAATGGGTTTGCAATAGTACTTAGAATGGTGATTTGCTTTGTTATACTAATGAATCTCGCGAAGGTCTTGTTAAATTTTCTGTGATTGAAGTTTTCAAGTTTTGGGTGAGATCACGATGGAAGAAGGAATAAGGGGTGAAAACAGCCTAAGCTTGGGGATGCCCCATGGCACCCCAAGTTATTATTCAAGGAGAACCAAGCAACTAAGCTTGGGGATGCCCCAAAAGGCATCCCCTCTTTCATCTAATGACCATCGGTATTTTACTTGGAGATATTTTTATTCATCACATATCATGAGTTTTTCTTGGAGCATCTTGTATTATACGAGTCTTTACTTGTTTTGGTTTTTAGTTTGTGTCATCTATCCTTGATGGACACACCTATTTGAGAGATCCAAAATTATGCAAAACTTTCATGAAGATCATTGGACAAAATAAACTTGATTCTTTGTAATAGTTTTGTGATATGATGATAGTGATATATGAGTCATGTTGGCGAGTAATTATGCTTTAGTAAGAATATTGGTGTTAAGGTTTGTGATTCCCTATGCAAGCACGAAAGTCAATAGTTATGCAATGAAATTACATCCTACTTATGGTGCATTATTCGGTGTTAGTTATGCTTAATGCTCGCTTATGTGATTTTTTTTGTTTCTTGGTTGGTTGCTTCTCAATCTATTTGCTAACCTCCACTTGTCCTAAGTAGAAATACTACTTGTGCATCCAAACCCTTTAAAACCAGTTTTGCCATATGAGTCCACCATACCTACCTATATGCGGTATTTCCATGCCATTCTAAGCAAATTTGTATGTGCCATCTCCAATTTTCAAAATGAATTTCCTTTTTGTGTGCTCGTACCGCTCCTGAAGCGGCAGGGGGTGGCTAATATTTTTCATGCTAGATGTGTTATTCTCAAGATGAGTGTTTATTCACTTGTCATTGCACCAGAGTGTGGCGGTAATAGGGATGCCCAGTCCCGGCCTGAAATGAAAAAGAAATTTACTTTAGGCTGTCAAATAATAAATTCCTTGGAAAGTGTTGGTATTGACGACACTCGTGGGTACGGCTAGCCGTGGATTGTCAAAGAATGGTGGAAAAAGGAATAAACTTTATTTTCTGTTTGGGAACCACCTATGATATATCTAGCATGGAAAGTTTTGGGAATTACTCGGTCGTTTTCATTGACGAGAAAAGTATGCCTCTCAATTCTTTTGTCTCCCAATTTAAGCTCTGAGCTCTGGCACCTTAACACAACCACTATGGCATCCAGTGTGTTGTCAAACATTTTTCGTATTCAGACTGAATCAATTAAGAAGATGGGAGATAATTTAACTACGGGCATGGTTAGTCATGTTCAGAATTGTGTTTTGGCTCGACAGCAAAAACAGGATGTGGACTCGGATAAATTACATAAGGTAAAGATGGAAGAGTACGCATGATTTGTGGTCCGGAGATTATCTAGTCAAATAGAAACAAATGTGTTGTGCCTACTAGACGTCAAGATCAGAAGAAAAATACATGTGCCGAGAGAAAAATGTGGTGCAAGGTAAATCAAGAGTTCTTATCGATTTAACGTGTAAAGAGAGGAGTCTGTACATGCATGGGTTCAACAATCAGTTGATTAGACAGGTGGATCCACGGCTGGCTAAAATAATTCCCAACTTTCGTACTCCTCCATGTATAGTTTTTGTAGGTTCAATTCCAATCGTAATTAGTACTTGATTATTAGCCTTAGTTGGTATGTGTGTTACAAGAAGTTTAGGATGACATGTCTTTTCATCATATAGGAAAGAGAAACAGGGTAGATCTTGTGCGTTAGTTTTAGTAGGTAAGATTTAGTTTTCCTTTCTTATTATCTATAGACCAGGCTGGCGTGTGCTTGTGCCATATAAAAGGCAAAGGCTTCGGCCGTGTAAAGGGGAGTTTTTTGCGAGTTATAAAAAAAGGTCAGAAAACGCCTAGTTTGGGGCGACCATATTATGAGTATTTTCTGTGATTTTCCATCGAGAAAATTTACTAGCGACGGAGGGTTGATCATCAGATCGACGCCTACGTGCTAATTCAAGGGGATCATTATCTTTGTTCATGTACTGATCGTGCACGGGTAGAGATTGTTATTGGAGGTTGCGAGGAACAAGGCGGAAATACAGAGCATCGCCATGAAAGACCGGGCCGTCTACGCGCGCGAATTAGCTTCTTGCTAGTTTGTGCCTCATCAAGTAGTATCAGAGCTAAGGTTAGTCACGGCGATTCAGTTTACAATATCGTCTATGGGGGCGAGTATGGAGGTGTTGAGCAGGAACAAATTGATGGAGGAGGAAGGCATCGGCGAGGTTGTTCTTTTTCACACACGTTGCGTTGTGAAGGAACGTTGTGTCAATTTGACGATCGATAAAGGTTCTGCGGTCAACATGGTGAGCATCGAGGTGGTGGAAAAATTGGGGTTGAATATGGCACCCCTTGAAAGAACGTACACGCTGAAGTGGTTCAAAGGTGAAATCAAAATTACACATCGGGGTTTAATAATTTTTGATTTGGAAAAATATTGTTGTGCAGAATTTTTTCACGTTTGTCCAGTGCCCATGGTGTCGTGCCATCTGCTACTTGGGAACCCATGGTGCAAGCGCGTCGGTACTGTTCGGGATGTCAAGAAAAATAGTTATTCTCTATCATGGAGAGGCCAAAGATTTTGTTTTATTCCTATGCCACTGGATGTGTTCTGGGCAGATTGGAAAGGCCGTTTGCAGAAAAGAAGAAAACAACAAGGAGAAATAGAGGAAGAAGTTAATGCACCGACGAAAGGGGTAAATCTTTTGGTGGAGAAGATTCAAGGGGATGGTGATGCAAAGGGGCAGCGATGGAGCATTTTTAAAACACAGTGTAAGATCAAGAATCGTGCTTGCAAGATGATAATTGACGGTGGGAGCTTCACAAATGCCATTAGCAAAGATCTTGTGCAGGCTTTGGGTTTGTCCATGTGGAGGCACCCGCAACCGCACCACATGGAGTGGCTATACAATTCTGGAAAATTAAAGATTACACATAAATTACGTGTGCCATTTGCTGTTGGAGATTACATTGACAAGGTGGATTGTGATGTCTTACCGATGGATGCTTGCCAGTTGCTACTGGGAAGACCGTGGCAGTTCGATCATGATGAAGTGCATGCAGGAAGATTGAACACATACACGTTCATGCATGATGGGAGAAAGCATGTGCTAAAGCCAATGGTAGACAATGCAATCACTAGAGAGCAGCAAGTTCCGGAGAAGAAGTTCATGTTGGATATTGACTCGAAACCGAGGACGGTTTCTCTTGAAGGAAGGGAGGATGACACAACCACTATGGCATCCAGTGTGTCATCAAACATTTTTTGTATTCAGACTGAATAAATTAAGAAGATGGGAGATAATTTAATTACGGGCATGGTTAGTCATGTTCAGAATTGTGTTTTGGCTCGACAGCAAAAACAGGCTGTGGACTCACATAAATTACATAGAGGGAAAGATCAAAGAGTGCGCATGATTTGTGGGCCGGAGATTATCGAGTCAAATAGAAACAAATGTGTTGTGCCTGCTAGACGTCAAGATCAGAAGAAAAATACATGTGCCGAGAGAAAAATGTGGTGCAAGGCTAAATCAAGAGTTCTTGTCGATTTAACGTGTAAAGAGAGGAGTATGTACATGCATGGGTTCAACAATTAGTTGATTAGCCAGGTGGAGCCACGACCGGCTAAAATAATTCCCAACATTCGTACTCCTCCATGTATAGTTTTTGTAGGTTCAATTCCAATCGTAATTAGTACTTGATTATTAGCCTTAGTTGGTACGTGTTTTACAAGAAGTTTAGGACGTCATATCTTTTCATCATATAGGAAAGAGAAACAGGGTAGATATTGTGCGTTAGTTTTAGTAGGTAAGATTTGGTTTTCCGTTCTTCTTATCTATAGACCAGGCTGGCGTGTGCTTGTGCCATATAAAAGGCAAAGGCTTCGGCCGTGTAAAGGGAGTTTTTTGCGAGTTATCAAAAAAGGTCAGAAAACGCCTAGTTTGGGGCGACCATATCATGATTATTTTTCTGTGATTTTCCATCGAGAAAATTTACTAGCGACGGAGGGTTGATCATGAGATCAACGCCTACGTGCTGATTCAAGGGGATCATTATCTTTGTTCGTGTACTGATCGTGCACGGGTAGAGATTGTTATTGGAGGTTGCGAGGAACAAGGCAGAAATACAGAGCATCGCCATGAAAGATCGGGCCGTCTACGCGTGTGAATTAGCTTCTTGCTAGTTCGTGCCTCATCACACCTCTACAAATCCCTACTTCCCTCTGCGAAGGGCCTTTCTTTTTTACTTTATGCAATTTTTATTTTTATTTGAGTCTCCGTCTTCTCTTATAAAGCACCAACTAAGGGGCACTATGATCGTACTTGAGCATTGGATTTAGCTAATATGCGAGTGTGTTTCATGAATGGATCAACGATTGAGCATGATGGGCTAGGGATAACTTTCTTTAGTATTGATATTTTGAAAGACATGGTTGCTTGTTAATATGCTTGAGTATAGAAATCCTCATGTCAAAACTAGACTATTGCTTTGAACCATATAAAAGTCCAAATGTCCATGCTACAAAATAAAAGGTTATGTGATGAACCTGTTAGGCAGCATTCCACATAAAAAATCTGTTTTTATCATTTACCTACTCGAGGAAGAGTAGAAATTAAGCTTGGGGATGCTGATATGTCTCCAACGTATCTATAATTTTTGATTATTCCATACTCTTATATTTTCATTCTTGGATGTTTTAAAATCATTTTATAGCAACTTTATATCAATTTTCGGGACTAACCTATTGACATAGTTGAGGGAGTCCTGTATTAAGGGGTCCTCGGGCGTCCGGACTATGTAACATGGGTCGGACTAATGGGTTACGAAGATACAAGACAGAAGACTTCTTCCCGTGTCTGGATGGGACTCTCCTTTGCTTGGATGGCAAGCTTGGCGTTCGGATATGTAGGTTCCTTCCTTTGTAAACCGACTATGTACAACCCTAGGCCCCTCTGATGTCTATATAAACCGGAGGGTTTAGTCCGTAGAGGTAATCACAATCACATAGGCTTGACATCTAGGGTTTAGCCATTACGATCTCGTGGTAGATCAACTCTTGTAATCCTCATATTCATCAAGATCAATCAAGCACGAAGTAGGGTATTACCTCCATCAAGAAAGCCCGAACATGGGTAAACATCGTGTCCCCCGTCTCCTGTTACCATCGACCTTAGACACACAGTTCGGGACCCCCTACCCGAGATCCGCCGGTTTTGACACCGACATTGGTGCTTTCAATGAGAGTTCTGTTGTGACGTCAAAGACAGGATTGATGGCTCGCCTTGTTATCAAGGAAGGTATCACCTCCGGAGGAGCCCTGGCCCCAGGCCAAACCCTCTGGCTGGGCGGCTTTACCATGACCGCCCGTGCGGCCGTCAGGCCAACGATGACTACTCAGATCATCGAAAATTGTCTCCGTATCGACTCAGAATACTCCAAACGGATGGATCCGGCGGAGCTGTTGTCTTTAAATGAACTCCTGGATCGCATCGCTGCCATGGGGGTCGCTACAGACTATGATCGGATTGGGCTTAAACCCGATCAGAGAGAAATCAAATCTCCGCCGATCACCCATCAGATAGCGGTCGTGGAGGACAAAACAACAACTCTTCCTCTATGTTGAAGACGAACTATGTTCGGATTCCTGAGCTCGAAGAGCCGGATACCTGTCTGCGGAACGACGCTCCCAGTCCTCTGAACCTAGAGTCGGACGGCGGGCCTGAAAAATCAGTTTACATCCCAGAGCCCGAACCATTAAGCTCGGAAGTTTTTCAAACTCCGGACCACAAATTGGGTCAGGGTTCGGATTTAAAGCCACCCACCCACCACAAGCAATATTCGCCAAGCAATTCCGATCCTCCAGGTATATGCGACTTCATGTGCATACGACAACAGTCTCAGGAAAACGTCCATCACTTTTGGGCGAGGTTCCTCCTTGTCAAAAACAACAGTAAAGATTGCCGCGACAAGGACGCGATTTTAGTATTCTGCAATAATTGCATGGACAAAGGAATCCTCAACGCCATTAACCGCCGTTGCATATTATGCTTCGCTGACTGGGCTACGATAGTACAGAAGTACTGCGCAATCGAAAGCGCCTAGAAAACTCAGACATCTCGCTGGGAACCCCCGGTTTCCACTCAACCCCTCAGGCGGGCGAAAAGGGTGCACCCTCATGTGGCACCCGGCCCCATATTGAAGAAAACTAAGCCCATTACGGGACGCGGAACTGTCCTGGAGGGATGGCTCGGTAAGCCATGCACAATACACACGACACCGGACACCAAACCAACCCACAGCCTTAGAGCATGTTGGATACTCCTGCAAGTGGCCAAGAGCAGTGAGGATATCCTCACCAAGAACACCTGAGAGCAACGCCCCCTGGAAGACGACGACCTCAGAGTATTGACGGTCTTCGAGACTTTCGCTTCAAACAATTGGCGCAAGAGAGCACTCCGCGACCTCGCCGAAGTCTGCCAAGTCGCAGCAATAAATCCCTGGAACGACACGGCCATAACTTTCAATGCCAGTGACGAACCAAGATTCCGGTCAGTCCGGGCACCAGCCGCCTTGGTCCTCAATCCAATTGTGGATGGCTTTCGGCTCACTAAAATGCTCATGGACAGCGGTAGCGGGCTAAACCTCATCTACGAGAACACACTAAATAAAATGGAAATAGACAAGAGCCGCATCAAAAAAAGTAATACGACCTTTCGAGGAATCATTCCCAGCCAGGAGGCGCGGTGCGCGGGGAAAATCACACTTGACGTGGTATTTGGCACGCTGGAGAACTACCGGTCCGAAGAAATAACCTTCCAAGTGGCCCCTTTCAACAGTGGATATCATGCCCTGTTGGGGCGAGACGTGTTCACACGCTTTCAAGTAATACCTCACTACGGGTATATCAAGCTAAAGATTCCCGGGCCTAACGGTATTATCACTCTCACCAGTGATCCGGACATAGCCCTCCGCGCCGAGAACAAAACCGCATCCCTGGCCCTCGAGGCACTATCCGAGGCCCTCGCGGCCGAAGAGTTAACCGCATTACGCTCCACGGTGGACAGGGACGACGTAATCCTTGATAAGCGGCCCAGATCCACCTCATCCAAACCAGCAGACGAAATAGTCAAATTTCAGGTCCACCCAACGGACCCCAAGAAGACAGCTTCCATCGGGGCACAGTTGGACCCAACGGTTGACGCCCCACTACGAGCGTTCCTACGTGAAAACTGGGACATATTCGCCTGGCACCCTTCTGATATGCCAGGGATCCCATGCAGGCTGGCCGAACACAGCCTCAATATATTGAAGGGATATAAGCCGGTCAAGCAAACATTGCGGCGTTTTTCCGGACCCAAACGACAAGCTATGGGGGAGGAGCTAGGCAAGTTAATCGAGGCTAGATTCATTGGAGAAATAAAACACCCGGACTGGCTAGCAAACCTGGTGATGGTGCCAAAGAAGGGTAAATCCTGGCGCCTGTGCGTCGATTTCAAATACCTCAACAAGGCTTGCCCTAAGGATCCCTTCCCCCTCCCCCGCATCGATCAGATTATCAATGATACCGCAGAACACGACTGAGTGTGTTTCCTCGACGCATACTCCGGATACCATCAAATCAAAATGAAGGAGTCCGATCAAGCCGCAACAGCATTCATTACCCCATACGGGCCTTTCTACTTCAACACTATGCCCTTCGGGCTCAAAAACGTCGGCGCTACCTATCAACGTATGATTCAAACATGCCTAGAGAAACAAATCGGCAAGATAGGTGAAGCATATGTGGATGACGTCGGCATCAAGATCAGGCACGTCGAGTCATTGATAGACGACATGCGTCTCACATTCGACAACCTTCGCACATATGACATCAAGCTCAATCCGGAAAAGTGTCTTTTCGGCGTTCCCGCTGGAAAACTGCTGGGCTTCATCGTTTCCAATAGAGGAATTGAGGCAAATCCAGCCAAAATCCGGGCTTTGTCACAATTGGCTATACCAACAGACCTTAAACAGGTCCAAAAACTAGCCGGATGCGTGGCAGCTTTAAGCCGCTTTATCTCTAGATTAGGAGAAAAAGCATTGCCACTTTATCGCCTTCTCCGACGCACCGACCACTTCGAGTGGACAGATGCGGCAACGGCTGGAATGGAAGAAATAAAGGATCTTTTAGCGAGCAACCCAATCCTGGCCGCGCAGAGCGTCGGCGAACCAATGTTATTATACATCTCCGCAACACACCAGGTGGTGAGCGCGGTACTCGTCGTTGAGCGAGAGGCGGACGCACACAAATTCCCACTCCAAAAACCGGTATACTAGGTATCCACTGTCCTCACACCATGCAAATCCCGGTACCCTCATTACCAAAAGATAGCATATGCGGTCTTCATGGCATCCCGGAAGCTACGGCACTACTTCCAAGAGTGCTCTATCACGGTGGCTTCCGAAATACCACTCAATGACATAATAAACAACCGCGACGCTACGGGCCGGATTGCTAAGTGGGCCATTGAGCTCCTGCCATTCAACATAACATACAAACCACGCCGGGCTATTAAATCCCAAGTATTGGCTGACTTTGTCGCCGAATGGACAGAGGCCGAACTCCCTAAGGAGTACGGCACATATTCCAACTGGGTCATGTACGTTGATGGCTCTAAAATGCTGGCCGGTTTAGGAGCAGGCGTCGTTTTAACGTCCCCCACTGGAGACACAGTCCAGTACATACTCCAAATATTATACACAGATTCCAACAATGCAGCCGAATACGAGGCCTTATTGCACGGTCTTCGGATTGCTACCTCCATGGGCATACAACGCCTGGAGGTGCGCGGTGACTCAAATCTCGCAATATCCCAAATAAATGGCGATTTCGACGCCAAATATCCGAAGATGGCGGCCTATCGTAACGCCATACTCAAAATATCAGCTATGTTTGAGGCACTCGAGTTTCATCATGTGGCTTGGGAATGTAATCAAGCGGCGGATGTCCTTGCTCGCATGGGCGCCAAGCGTGACCCCGTCCCGCCTAACATCTATTTGGAAAGGCTCTTCAAGCCATCCGTGGTGTGGCAGGGTGAGAGCAACGATAGCAGTCCGGACCCGATTACACCCCCAGATTCCGAACACAATACCGATATCATCGGGGGCTCAGCCATCGAGATAACATCACCGGCCCATCTAATAATGGCAGTAATTGCCCCATGGACCGAACCCTTCTTGGCCTACCTTAATAGGCGAGAGCTCCTTGAGGACCAGAATGAGGCTCGCTGCATTGTTCGGCGCTCGAAAGCCTACAAGGTCCATGACGGAGAGCTCTACAAGAAAAGCGCTACCGGAATCCTTCAAAGGTGTATCTCCGAAGAAGAGGGACGGCAGCTCCTAGCCGAAATCCATGCTGGTCTCGGCGGCCACCACGCTGCGGCTCGGGCCCTTGTAAATAAGGTCTTCCGTACAGGCTTCTTTTGGCCGACGGCCCGAGCAGATGCACAGGACCTGGTCCAACGTTGTGTCGGATGCCAGCTCTTCGCCAATCAAAGCCATATGCCGCCTACTGCTCTACAAACAATCCCCATTACTTGGCCTTTTGCGGTCTGGGGGCTGGATATGGTCGGACCCCTTAAAGGAGGAAGCCATAAGAAAAAAATATCTTCTAGTCATGGTAGATAAATTCACCAAATGGCTAGAGGCCAAACCAGTGAAAACGGCCGAAGCTGGACCAGTGATAGACTTTATATCCAGTGTCGTGCACCGTTACGGTGTCCCACATAGCATCATCACCGACAACAGCTCCAATTTCACAGCCGATGAAGTGAAATCTTGGTGTGCTAAATTGGGCATTAAGCTCGATTACGCCTCGGTCTATCACCCACAAACAAATGGTCAAGTCGAACGAGCTAATGGTCTTATTATGAGCAGCATTAAGCCTAGACTAGTGCAGTCGTTGAAAGAATCAGACAAGCACTGTGTTGAGGAGCTCGACTTCGTACTCTGGGGGCTGCGGACCACGCCCAATCGCACTACCGGATACACACCATTCTTCATGGTGTATGGCGCAGAGGCCGTTTTGCCCTGCGACATCATTCATGACTCAACTAGAGTGCGCATGTATGAAGAGAGAGAAGCCAAGTTGGATCGGCAGGACAGTTTAGATGCCTTGGAGGAGGAGCGCGACGTTGCAAAAGCCCGTTCTGCGTTCTATCAACAACAGGCTCGCAGATATCAAAGCAGAGAGGTGCGGGCCAAGACTTATAATGTTGGTGAACTCGTCCTACGCTTGCCAGAAAAGAAAAAGGAAAAACTCAAGCCCAAGTGGGAGGGTCCCTTCATCATAGATGAAGTTCTCACTAGAGGAGTGTACCACCTGCGTGATGCATCGGACAATCGCTTAGAGCCGAACCCGTGGAACGCCGCCAGACTCCGAAGATTCTACGCCTAGAGCCGGACTCTTTGTTTGTTTTCTTCTCCCTTTGTCTCCATTTGTTTCCTCTCTTTAACTTTTTTTCTAGCTTTAAGCTCTTGAGCGGCTAAACCGCGCACCAATGACGTACACATCCTTAAATGTATACGCCCATAATACCTGGGGGCTTCTTTTAAAGAAGCTTATTATTATTATTTTCCGAGCATCAAGCTCCACACATATGTGTCCGTTCCTCATATGTACCTTTTCTTCGCCATTATATGCATCATTATGACTTAAGTTTTTGCCAAGTTGGGTTGCCTGGCTCCTATGCTTATGCCCATCGTTCCCGTTTGTTCGGTTAGGGCATAAAGGGAGCACCTCTGCGATTGTTACAGCCGGGTCATCTGGACATGTAGCTCAGACTGGGTGAAGCCGAAAGCTAGAGTTCTTAAGGGAATATTCGGTCGGCGGACTAAAGATATTTTACACTCATTACACTATGAACCCCCGGATGTTACTTATACTGCGATCTTTCGATCACAGTTCGGACATGCATACTAACGCATGTTCACCCAGGGAAAGGAACCCTTAACGGAACTATTCTCCCTGTAAGATGTTTCTTACAATCAAACATGTAATATAACATAGCTAGCTGGATACAACACTTATGTTCAAGCAACTATGACCCCTACGCCTGGTTTCCACGGATACCCCGGTTTCTATTGCCGCCCTGGTATTCGGAAACACTCTGCACCTTCGGGTCCAGAGGTCGAAGCGAAAAGGTCTTCCATGACAATTGTTTTACAATCCGGCTAGGGACAAATTTTTCAATTGAAGTACATAGTCACTTGGACTCAAAAACTTCTTCCTCTATGTCGTCTAACAGGCTGTCTAGTTTACAGTCCTGTTGGGAAAATTTGGCGGCTATCTTTACTTGGTCATATACTAGACTAACTAGAATTTCTTTTCCATCTGACACCCAAGGTCCGACCCGGGCCATATGATTCGGATCAAGCTTGGTGTACCGTGTTTTTACCATGGCCCAAGCCTCTCGTGCACCTACTCGGCAGGCCGATATCTTCCATAATCGGAAGCGCCGCTGAGCTTCTTGGAATAGCTTCACAAGCTCCTCCATACTTCCTGGAGGAGAGGCGGATGGCCACAAAGCCTTGGCAATGCTCCGCATTGCTTGCCGGGCTCGCTCGTGCAGTTGGGACAGCTCTTGCAGCACGTCGCCTTGAGAGCCGGATATTTCCTCTTCGGGACGACCAGTCAGCATACCTGCAGACATAAATCTGTTAGATCATTTCTTCGCTGAATTACATGAAGGCAAGTTCAAAAGCATACTGAATATGCCGCCTCGTAGCCTCTTATTTTCCTTTACGGCGTCAGCTAGCTGGGTTCGCACATCTTTTAGTTCTTCGCCCAGCAGGGTGTTGGAATCCTGCAGCTTATTTTTATCATCCCTAACCCGTGTCAGCACACGTTCGCCCACGGCCAATTGCCTTTTGTCCTCTTCTTCACCCGCCTGCGCGACTTTCAGTTCCTCTTTCAGTGGATCCGATGATCCTGCCATGGGAAATACAACAGTATTAATATTGTTGGTATATCATCATACTTTTATCGATGGAGGGGAACATTACCAGGCAGTGCCTCCTTGGATTTCTCCAGTTTGGCAGTTGCCGCAGCTAGCTGGGTCCGGCACTTTTCAAGCTCTTGACATAGCAGGTTGTTCTTCTCTGTGAGTACTTGATTATACAACGATCCTTAAATCAGTTGTATCAACTGCTTCAAGTCTCGGGGGCTACTAGTATATGATCACCAGATCTGTACAATTCGCACTTACCCGCATATCTTTACAAGTGCTGGTCTGTGGCTCTGGTAAGCCCATCCCGAGCAGCTCGGATGTATGCATCAGCCGAGCTGAAGGCATTGAATGCCTCTTTTGTGAAACCAGGGTCGTGGAGAGTGGCCCTCCGGCGTCGGTGATTCATGGTGCTCTCCACTTCCGAGTTCGTGACGGATACATCATCTGAATCCTCGGCAGGAGGACAATACGGTGCCACTCCCGTGTCAGCCTCTATCCTTAAGGCAGGGACTAGAACCTGACTGGCGGAGGCAAGCCCGGCAGGATCCCCGCACATAGTCATGTGCACGCTCTTCCTGATAAGACACAGCAGATAGTGTCAAAGTTCGATGTGACTGCCAAGGGGCATATTTAAAAAACCATACCTCTTTGATGAAGGCTCGGTCGTGTTTTCATTTGCCTTCCTCTTCAAAGGCCTGCCCGGCACGGGCGCCACTCTCTTGTGATTCGCTTCTGGTGCACCATGGCGTGCCGAGCGGCTCCCCTTTGGAGCACGAGACAGTGTGGTGGGTGAGGCAGAACGAGGAAGCTCTTTCGGAGGAAATGTCTCCTGGCTACTTACATGTGAGGCAGGAAGGAGGCCAGGGTAATCGGCCACGATGGCCACTTCTGTGCCATCATAGCTACTACCTCTTGAGCACTGTGTTGGTTTTCCCTTGAAGAGGAAAGGGTGATGCAGTAAAGTAGCGTAAGTATTTCCATCAGTTTTTGAGAACCAAGGTATCAATCTAGTAGGAGGCCACGCTCAAGTCCCACGCACCTACACAAGCAAATAATAACCTTCCAACCAACGCGATAAAGGGGTTGTCAATCCCTTCACGGGCACTTGCAAAAGTGAGATCTGATAGAGATGATAAGATAATATTTTCGGTATTTTTATGATAAAGACTAAAAGTAAAGAAAGCAAAATAAACGGCGATAGAAATAACGGTAGATTAATATAATAGAGAATAGACCCGGGGGCCATAGGTTTCACTAGTGGCTTCTCTCAAGAGCATAAGTATTACGGTGGGTAAACGAATTACTGTCGAGCAATTGATAGAATTGAGCAGAGTTATGAGAATATCTAGGTATGATCATGTATATAGGCATCACGTCCGTGACAAGTAGACCGAAACGATTCTGCATCTACTACTATTACTCCACACATCGACCGCTATCCAGCATGCATCTAGATTATTAAGTTCATAAGAACAGAGTAATGCTTTAAGTAAGATGACATGATGTAGAGGGATAAACTCATGCAATATGATATAAACCCCATCTTTTTATCCTCGATGGCAACAATACAATACGTGTCGTTTCCCTTTCTATCACTTGGATCGAGCACCGCAAGATTGAACCCAAAGCTAAGCACTTCTCCCATTGCAAGAAAGATCAATCAAGTAGGCCAAACCAAACTGATAATTCAAAGAGACTTGCAAAGACAACAAATCATACATAAAAGAATTCAGAGGAGATTCAAATATTGTTCATAGATAATCTTGATCATAAACCCACAATTCATCGGATCTCGACAAACACACCGCAAAAGAAGATTACATCGAATAGATCTCCAAGAAGATCGAGGAGAACTTTTTATTGAGATCCAAAGAGAGAGAAGAAGCCATCTAGCTAATAACTATGGACCCGGAGGTCTGAGGTAAACTACTCACACATCATCGGAGAGGCTATGGTTTTCATGTAGAAGCCCTCCGTGATCGATGCCCCCTCCGGCGGAGCACCGAAAAAGGCCCCAAGATGGGATCTCACGGGTACAGAAGGTTGCGGCGGTGGAAATAGGGTTTTGGCTCTGTATATGGTGTTTCCAGGGTATATGGGTATATATAGGAGGAAGAAGTACGTCGGTGGAGCAACAAGGGGCCCACGAGGGTGGAGGGCACGCCCAGGGGGGTAGGCGCGCCCCCTGCCTCGTGCCCTCCTCGTTGATTGCTTTACGTAGACTCCAAGTCCTCCGGATCACGTTTGTTCCGAAAATCACATTCCCGAAGGTTTCATTCTGTTTGGACTCCGTTTGATATCCTTTTCCTTTGAAACACTGAAATAGGAAAAAAAAACAGCAATCTGGGTTGGGCCTCCGGTTAATAGGTTAGTCCCAAGAATAATATAAAAGTGTATAATAAAGCCCATTAAACATCCAAAACAGAATATAATATAGCATGGAACAATCAAAAATTATAGATACGTTGGAGACGTATCAAGCATCCCCAAGCTTAATTCCTGCTCGTCCTCAAGTAGGTAAATGATAAAAACAGAATTTTTGATGTGGAATGCTACTTGGCATAATTTTCAATGTAATTCTCTTAATTTGGTATGAATATTCCGATCTGAAAGATTCAAGATAAAAGTTTAATATTGACATAAAAATAATAATACTTCAAGCATACTAACTAAGCAATTATGTCTTCTCAAAATAACATGGCCAAAGAAAGTTATCCCTACAAAATCATATAGTCTGGCTATGCTCTATCTTCCCCACACAAAGTATTTAAATCATGCACAACCCCTATGACAAGCCAAGCAATTATTTCATAGTTTTGGTGTTCTCAAACTTTTCAATCTTCACGCAATACATGAGCGTGAGCCATGGATATAGCACTATATGTGGAATAGAATGGTGGTTTTGGAGAAGACAAAAAGGAGAAGATAATCTCACATCAACTAGGCGTATCAACGGGCTATGGAGATGCCCATTAATAGATATCAATGTGAGTGAGTAGGGATTGACATGCAACGGATGCACTAGAGCCATAAGTATATGAAAGCTCAAAAAGAAACTAAGTGGGTGTGCATCCAACTCGCTTGCTCACGAAGACCTAGGGCAATTTGACGAAGCCCATCATTGGAATATACAAGCCAAGTTATATAATGAAAAATTCCCACTAGTAAATGAAAGTGATATCATAGGAGACTCTCTATCATGAAGATCATGGTGCTACTTTGAAGCACATGTGTGGTAAAAGGATAGTAGCATTGTCCCTTCTCTCTTTTCTCTCATATTTTTTTCTCCTTTTTTCTTTGGGCCTTTTCTCCCTTTTTTTATGGCCTCTTTTTTTTATTTAGTCCGGAGTATCATCCCGACTTGTGGGGGAATCATAGTCTCCATCATCCTTTCCTCAGATGGGAAAATGCTCTAATAATGATGATCATCACACTTTTACTTACTTACAACTCAAAAATTACAACTCAATACTTAGAACAAAATATGACTCTATGTGAATGCCTCCGGCGGTGTACCGGGATATTCAATGAATCAAGAGTGACATGTATGAAAGAATCATGAACGGTGGCTTTGCCACAAATACGATGTCAACTATGGTGGTTGTTTTGAGGAAGGTATATGGTGGATGTATGATACCGGCGAAAAGTGCGCGGTATTAGAGAGGCTAGCAATGGTGGAAGGATGAGAGTGTGTATAATCCATGGACTCAACATTGGTCATAAAGAACTCATATACTTGTTGCAAAAATCTACAAGTTAGCAAAGCAAACTATTACGCGCATGCTCCTAGGGGGATAGACTGGTAGGAAAAGACCATCGCTCGTCCCCGACCGCCAATCATAAGGAAGACAATCAATAAATAAATCATGCTCCGACTTCATCACATAACGGTTCACCATACGTGCATGCTACGGGAATCAAAACTTTAACACAAGTATTTCTCAAATTCATAGCCACTCAACTAGCATGACTCTAATATCATCATATTCATATCTCAAAACAATTATCAAGCATCAAACTTCTCATAGTATTCAACACACTCATAAGAAATTTTTCACTAATCTTGGATACCTATCATATTAGGACTAATTTTATGATAAAAGAAAATTACCATGCTGTTTTGTAGGACTCTCAAAATAATATAAGTGAAGCATGAGAGAACAAAAGTTTCTATAAAACAAAACCACCGCCGTGCTCTAAAAGATATAAGTGAAGCACTAGAGCAAAAACTATATAGCTCAAAAGATATAAGTGAAGCACATAGAGTATTCTAATAAATTCCGAATCATGTGTGTCTCTCTCAAAAGTGTATTCAGCGAGGATGATTGTGGTAAACTAAAAAGCAAAGACTCAAATCATACAAGACGCTCCAAGCAAAACACATATCATGTGGTGAATAAAAATATAGCTCCAAGTAAAGTTACCGATGGACGAAGACAAAAGAGGGGATGCCTTCCGG
This sequence comes from Triticum aestivum, assembly GCF_018294505.1. Lineage (NCBI taxonomy): Eukaryota > Viridiplantae > Streptophyta > Magnoliopsida > Poales > Poaceae > Triticum > Triticum aestivum. Next base: position 466,429,263 of record NC_057814.1, on the reverse strand, counting down.
GGCATCCCCAAGCTTTGGCTATTTGGTGTCCTTAGATTACCTTGGGGTGCCATGGGAATCCCCAAGCTTAGGCTCTTGCCACTCCTTGTTCCATAATCCATCAAATCTTTACCCAAAACTTGAAAACTTCACAACACAAAACTCAACAGAAAATCTCGTGAGCTCCGTTAGCGAAAGAAAACAAAACACCACTTCAAGGTACTGTATTGAACTCATTCTTTATTTTGGTGTTAAACTTACTGTATTCCAACTTTTCTATGGTTTATAAACTATTTTACTAGCCATAGATTCATCAAAATAAGCAAACAACATACGAAAAACAGAATCTGTCAAAAACAGAACAGTCTGTAGTAATCTGTAACTAACGCAAACTTCTGTAACTCCGAAAATTCTGAAAAAATAGGAAATCCTAGATAATTTGTTTTTTGATCTACTGCAATTGGAATAAGTATTTTATCACGTTCTGGTGAATTTAAACAATTGTTTTCGTGAACATAAAGTTTCTGGAATTTTCAGCAAGAGCAAATAACTATCATCCAAGAAGGTCCTGTAGGTTTAACTTGGCACAAACACTAATTAAAACATAAAAAAATCTAACCAGAGGTTAGATCAAATATTTATTCCTAAACATAAGCAAAAAGCAAAAAACTAAAATAAAATAGGGTTGCCTCCCAACAAGCTCTACCGTTTAACGCCCTTAGCTAGGCATAGTTAATTTTAATGATGCTCACATGAAAGACAAGAATTGAAGCGCAAAGAGAGCATCATGAAACACGTTAGAAACACATCTAAGTCTAACATACTTCCTATGCATAGGAATATTATAAGCAAACAAATTTGCAAGGCAAGCAAAAACTAGCATATTCTAGGAAGAAGAAAGTGACGATAGCAATCTCAACATGAAGAGAGGTAATTTAGTAACATGAAAACTTCTACAGCCATATTTTCCTCTCTCATAATAATTACATGTAAGATCATATTAAAATTCAACAATATAGCTATCACATAGCATATTCTCTAAATGATCCACATGCATGCAAAATTGACACTCTTCCAAAATAGTAGGAATATTATAAACTAAAGTCATGACCTCTCCAAACCCACTTTTATCAAAAACTTCATAAGATTGATCAAAATCCAAATATGTGGGACCTAAAGTTGACACTCTTCCAAACCCACTTTCAATAATATTGCAAACATTATTATCAACCTCATATTCATCATGGGGCTTAAATAAATTTTCAAGATCATCAGAAGAATCACCCCAATCATGATCATTACAACAAGTAGTTGACATAGCAAACTTAGCATCCCCAAGCTTAGGGTTTTGCATATCATTAACACAACTGACATTAATAGAATTAATAATAACATCATTGCAATCATGCTTTTTATTCAAAGATCTATCGTGAATCACTTCATAAATCACTTCATCACAATTTTCAGATTCACGGATTTCAAGCAAAACTTCATAAAGATAAGAGTGCACAAAACTCACTAGCAATTGGTTCATCATAATTGGATCTCTTAAAAAGATTAGCAAGCGGATGAGGATCCATAGATCTTATTAGGTTCTCTGTTTAGCAATAAATAAACAACTATTCCAACCAAACGAGCAAACAAGCCAGGTAAGACATCAAGGCAAACGAAAAGACGAACAGAAGAAGGGCGAATAAAACGGCAAGGGTGAAGTGGGGGAGAGGAAAACGAGAGGCAAATGGCAAATAATGTAATGCGAGGGATAAGAGTTTGTGAAGGGTACTTGGTATGTCTTGACTTGTGCGTAGACTCCCCGGCAACGATGCCAGCAATGGCTCGTTGACGGGAAATCAAATCTTGACTTGACTTGGTTTAGGCCTTCCCGGCAACGGCGCCAGAAATGGCTCGTTGACGGGAAACCAAATCTTGACTTGACTTGGTGTAGGCCTCCCCGGCAACGGCGCCAGAAATCCTTCTTGCTACCTCTTGAGCACTGCGTTGGTTTTCCCTTGAAAAGGAAAGGGTGATGCAGTAAAGTAGCGTAAGTATTTCCCTCGGTTTTTGAGAACCAAGGTATCAATCCAGTAGGAGGCCAAGGGGTTGTCAATCCCTTCATGGGCACTTGCAAAAGTAAGATCTGATAGAGATGATAAGATAATATTTTTGGTATTTTATGATAAAGACTAAAAGTAAAGAAAGCAAAATAAATGGCGATAGTTAATATGATAGAGAATAGACCCGGGGGCCATAGGTTTCACTAGTGGCTTCTCTCAAGAGCATAAGTATTACGGTGGGTAAACGAATTACTGTCGAGCAATTGATAGAATTGAACATAGTTATGAGAATATCTAGGTATGATCATGTACATAGGCATCACGTCCGTGACAAGTAGACGGAAACGATTCTGCATCTACTACTATTACTCCACACATCGACCGCTATCCAGCATGCATCTAGAGTATTAAGTTCATAAGAACAGAGTAATGCTTTAAGTAAGATGACATGATGTAGAGTGATAAACTCATGCAATATGATATAAACCCCATTGTTTTATCCTCGATGGCAACAATACAATACGTGTCGTTACCCTTTCTGTCACTTGGATCAAGCACCGCAAGATTGAACCCAAAGCTAAGCACTTCTCCCATTGCAAGAAAGATCAATCTAGTAGGCCAAACCAAACTGATAATTCGAAGAGACTTGCAAAGATAACCAATCATACATAAAAGAATTCAGAGGAGATTCAAATATTGTTCATAGATAATCTTGATCATAAGCCCACAATTCATCGGATCTCGACAAACACACCGCAAAAGAAGATTGCATCGAATAGATCTCCAAGAAGATCGAGGAGAACTTTGTATTGAGATCCAAAGAGAGAGAAGAAGCCATCTAGCTAATAACTATGGACCCGGAGGTCTGAGGTAAACTACTCACACATCATCGGTGAGGCTATGGTGTTGATGTAGAAGCCCTCCGTGATCGATGCCCCCTCCGGCGGAGCGCCGGAAAAGGCCCCAAGATGGGATCTCACGGGTACAGAAGGTTGCGGCGGTGGAAATAGGGTTTTGGCTCTGTATATGGTGTTTCCAGGGTATATGGGTATATATAGGAGGAAGAAGTACGTCGGTGGAGCAATGAGGGGCCCACGAGGGTGGAGGGCGCGCCGAGGGGGGGTAGGCGCGCCCCCTGCCTCGTGCCCTCCTTGTTGATTGCTTTACGTAGACTCCAAGTCCTCTGGATCATGTTTGTTAGGAAAATCATGTTCCCGAAGGTTTCATACCGTTTGGACTCCGTTTGATATCCTTTTCCTTCGAAACACTTAAATAGGCAAAAAACAGCAATCTGGGCTGGGCCTCCGGTTGATAGGTTAGTCCCAAAAATAATATAAAAGCGTATAATAAAGCCCATTAAACATCCAAAACAGAATATAATATAGCATGGAACAAACAAAAATTATACATATGTTGGAGACGTATCAATAGCTCGCCTGGTAGAAGACTCCCTCTTGGAGTTCTACAAATATGTCCGGATCCTCTTCAAATCCGGGATCGAGGTCGCGATTATGGTCCTCCGGCTGCGGTGCGGGGCTATAAATCCCCGCGACAGCCTTCCGCCGTTCCTGTTAGAAAAGAACGAGTAAATGTTAATTAAACATGACTCGGGGAAGGGATTAAGTGATGGTGTGGGATTAAAGCTCACCCAGCTAGGGGGATTGTACATGGAGAATCCCTCTTGGCACTTAAGACGAGTCAACTCCTCTTTCTACCCTTTATACAGATCGGCCGATATTGTGGCCAGGGCGGCAGGGGTGTTCGGACCTTTCCGTCCGCAGCGTGAGGCGTCGTCTTCCCCATTATAGTGCCACATAGGGAGTCCTCTGAATTGGAGTGGCTGAATGCCCTGCACTATGGAAATTTCCATTACCTCGATTATTGATAATCCGGACTGAGCGAGTGTCCTTATCTTGCCCATTAACTGATGGACTTCTGCGCTATCCTCCTCCTCGAGGCTCCGAGGACGCCAGTTGTGGCGTTTCTTCAACGGAGCACTTGAAATTCGGGAAGACCCATTCGAGCTGGGTCAGGGAGAGTGACATCCTCAATATAGAACCATTCTGAGGGCCACTCTTCGGACGCCTTCTTTGGTGTGCCGGACAGGTATCCGGTCCCGGCTATGCGCCATACCTCGGCACCGCCCACCTTGAATACCGATCCCTTTTGGGTACGAGGGACGAGGCAGAATAGCTTCCTCCATAACTCAAAATGGGCCTCACAGCCCAGGAATAGCTTGCAAAGAGCAACAAAACCCGCGATATGCAGAATGGAGGCCGGAGTGAAATTGTGCATTTGGAGGCCGTAATACTCCAGGAGTCCTCGTAGGAAAGGGTGGATTGGAAACCCAACACCTCTTAACAAGTAGGAAACAAAGCACACTCGTTCCCCTGGTTGGATTGGGGAAATATTCCGCCTGGGCTTCACCATCGAAGGAGGTCAATCCTGCCCGAACGGGGACTAGATCCACCGGGGGAAGAAATCCCTATGTTTGAAGCTTAATCAGCTGATCGTGGGGTACGGAATATCTCTCCCAATCGCCTTTTTCGGAGCCGTGGGGGTGGGAGGAAGAACTGGGAACGCTAGCCATGTTGGAATGGTTTCTCCTAGCGAGCTCTAAGATTTTCCGCTTGGTGTGGAATGGGATCTGAGATCCAATCTCTTTAAATAGATGCCTTTCTTACATGGCCGGGGTGTTATGTGCAAAAAATACACTGACCTCTCATATTCGCTCGACACGTGGAAGCAGAAGCAATGGAGGCGCAGAACCCGAAGGGTGTGACATTAAACACAAACTGAGTACAGCTTCTCGGGTCAAGTACTTTGAAGTAATCGGAGAAGGAACCCGCCTTCCAATGCCGAAGACAATCAGTGCACCGGATACATCATCATTGAAGCCTGGTTCAGGGGCTACTAAGGGAATCCTGGATTAAGGGGTCCTCGGGCGTCCGGACTATGTAACATGGGCCGGACTAATGGGCTACGAAGATACAAGACAGAAGACTTCTTCCCGTGTCCGGATGGGACTCTCCTTTGCGTGGATGGCAAGCTTGGCATTCGGATATGTAGATTCCTTCCTTTGTAAACCGACTTTGTACAACCCTAGGCCCCTCCGGTGTCTATATAAACTGGAGGGTTTAGTCCGTAGAGGTAATCACAATCACACAGGCTAGACATCTAGGGTTTAGCCATTACGATCTCGTGGTAGATCAACTCTTGTAATCCTCATATTCATCTAGATCAATCAAGCAGGAAGTAGGGTATTACCTCCATCAAGAGGGCCCGAACCTGGGTAAACTTCGTGTCCCCCGTCTCCTGTTACCATCGACCTTAGACGCACAGTTCGGGACCCCCTACCCGAGATCCGCCGGTTTTGACACCGACAATAGTGCCCAGTGCCAGTTGCTGTTTTTTGCCTGTTTTTTACATCGCAGAATATCAATACCAAACAGAGTCCAAACGTAGCGCATCTTTTTGGGGAATTTTTCTGGACCAGAAGAAACAATATGGGCCAAAGAAGTGCCAGAGGGGTGCCCCGAGGGGGGCACAACCCACCTGGGCGTGCCTTGGGAGCCAGGCGCACCCTGGTGGTTTGTGCCCACCTCGGTGGCCTCCCGCACCCCCTCTTCGCCCTATAACTACCCAAATATTCCAAAACCCTAGGGGAGTCGATGAAACACATTTCCAGCCGCTGCAAGTTCCAGAACCAAGAGATCCAATCTAGACACCATCACGGAGGGGTTCACCATCCTCATTGGTCCTCTCCGATGATGCGTGAGTTGTTCATCATAGACCTACGGGTCTGTAGGCAGTAGCTAGATGGCTTCCTCTCTCTCTCTCTTTTTATTCTCAATACACTGGTGTCTTGGAGATCTATTTGATGTAACTCTTTTTGCGGTGTGTTTGTTGGGATCCGATGAACTTTGAGTTTATGAGTAGATCTATATATCCACGAAAGTTATTTGAGTCTTATTTTGATCTCTTGTATGCATGATTATTTATAGCCTCGTATTTCTTCTTTGAATCTAGGGTTTAGTTAGGTCAACTAGATCGATTTTTCTTGCCATGGGAAGAGGTGCTTTGTGATGGGTTTGATCGTGCCGTGTTCTTTCCCAGTGACAGAAGGGGCAGCAAGACACGCATGTATCGTTGCTATTAAGGATAACAAGATGGGGGTGTTTCCTACATGAATAGATCTCGTCTACATCATGTCATCGTTCTTATTGCATTACTCTGTTTCTCCATGAAATTAATACACTATATGCATGCTGGATAGCAGTCGATGTGTTGAGCAATAGTAGTATATGCAGACAGGAGTCGGTCTACTAATCTTGGATGTGATGCCTATATATTGATCATTGCCTGGATATCGTCAAAACTATTCGATTTTTTATCAATTGCCCAACAGTAATTCGTTCACCCACCGTGTGCTATTTCTTGAGAGAAGCCACTAGTGAAATCTACGGCCCCCGAGTCTATTCTTTATCATATTTGCGTTCTGATCTATCATTTGCCTTTGAGATCTATTTTTATTTTCTTTTATTTTTAGATCTATTATTCCAAAAACCAAAAAATACTTTGCTACACTTTTTATTTGCATCTTTTATTTCGTGTTTATTTGAGATCTGTTTATCCAATCTATCACAAATTGTATCCCGTCAATTGACAATTTCCTACGCCGTTACCCGTAAGAGGGATTGACAACCCCTCATAAGCGTCGGGTTGCAAGTATTTGTTCTTCATGTGCAGGTACCATTTACATTGTGTTGCTTAGTTCTCCTACTGGATTGATACCTTTGTTTCATAACTGAGGGAAATACCTACCGTAGTTGTGCTGCATCATCCCTTCCTCTTTTGGGAAATACCAACATAGTTCAAGCGACATCACATCTTGCATTGATTTCTAGGTTGTACTGCTTCTAATTTTTTTGAAATGCCACTTGTGACAAGACACTTTTAACTTTGCAGAGTGAAATTGGTTGCATCTTTCATATGGTGTCTATCTTGCATTGCTTCTAATTTCTTTAATATCCTTCTACTTAGTTTACACATCGTAGTTGTGAATATGTCATGCCCTCCTGTTTTTCGTACATATTCCATCCTCCTCATATGGTTGTTTTACGTCAAAGTATGGCTCGTCTGTATCATCAATGAGTTCTAAAGAGCGAATTTTATTCTTTTGTGTTGTGGGTATGGCTTGACATGGCAAAGTCAAAAAGAGCAAGGAAAAGAATATAGTATGGGACGGTGTTACTCATCGTGTGCAACGGGAAAGGAGCTTCCCTCGAGATTCTGCTGGTACTTATAGTGCAGTAGAAGGTCCAAGTCCACCGGCTAAATCTACAAACACACTATCCTCTGCTCCACCAGCTGCAGCACATCCTTCAACTGTACCGACATCTCAACGAGTTACTCGTTTGAATGCTCCGCAAGTGGCATGTTCATAAGCTTCCTTCACACCTAACACTACTTCCAAAGCACTGCCAACACTACAGGACTTGGCAAGATCAGATGAACCTCATAAGCATCAACACCAAGACAGTACCTGACCTAGTCAAGTTGCAGTTGCATGCTCCTTTATATGTACTCTCACAGTTTGATGTGCACTAAAACTTTGCATATTCGTTTTCGAACTAGCACCATGGCGCAAGAAGAAACAGACATCTGGGATAATGCTTAACATATTAACAAAATATAAAGGAGGAAGAATGGGGATCCATTTTGAGGCAGGTTTAAAAAGGCCACGTGATGCTACAGAGTCAACCAAGTTAGTATCAGAGGTAGCCGTTGCCGTTAGGTGTCATGCACGTATCCTTCCAGCGTGGATCCAGTACAGGAATGAGAAAGACAATACTCAGTTTAACACCTTCCTTGACCATTTATCCGTAAGTAATGTTATTCATCACAATTTGTAATATTGTCTTGCTCTATCCCATACTTTCTAACTTCCTCCTAATGAGACTCCCATTCTTTTTTCAACAGATGAGGTTCAAGTTTGATCCTAAAGATGATGCAACTAAACAAGCATCCGCTCATGTTTTTCAGTCTGCTCTACGCCAGTATTGGTATCACCATAGAAAAACTCACTTTGAAGGCAAGGCGAAAAATGAAATCGCCCAAATATCTCCAGTGGAATATATTATGGATGAAGACTGGACATCCATTGTTAAACACTAGTCTAATCCAAAGTATCAGGTAGGGTATATGTATGTGATCAGATCAATATTGAACTCGTATTTACGTATGTACCTTACAAGTCTATCTTCTTCTAGGCTATTTATTTGAAGAACAAGACCAACCATTCTAAAGTGAATTTCAAGAGACAACAAGATCTCGTAACTATATTGCACACTGTGAGGCTCTTGTAAATACCTGCCATTTCCTTCTTTTTGTTGTGCCATATTGTCGTATCTATATTGACTTGTTCCAAATATAAAGGAAAGCCCGTGCGGACCAAAAAGAACCTGAACCGAATGCAGTGCAAATCTTCAAGAATTGTCACACCACCAAGATGAAGGGCATGAGCACACCAGTTCAAGCCGCTATTGTAAGTCCTCACTCCTCATGCCTTCCCACTACTTGTTACTGTGACATATTCATTTAACTTCTTGGTTAGCAGCCAAGTTAGTTACTCTGTTCACTTTTATACACAGTTGTCTTAATGTATCATTTCACCTTACACGGTTTAAAAGAGAGGAAGGATATTCTTTTAGTCTTGACCTATAATATAGTTGTGATGCTCAGGTGCCCACACAATGATACAATATCATATTTGCTTGATATTTGTTTGCCCGTGGTATGAATGATGTCATACTATTTTGATCCTACTTTAAACCATGTCTATTTATCCTTAGATGTCAATAAATGTGAGGAAACAGACAATACAGTAGGCATGCTACACAGACATATGTTTCAAAAGTGATTTTATTATGTAGTTAGCACTATAATACATGCTAATGTATTACAATAGTTCACCAAAATAAGTTATGTATAAACATGAAAGCTATTTTGTTTTTTGTCTCCTTAGTAACTTATCTAGTACGCTAATCTACAAATTCAAACTTTTAGCAAGCTATGGAACAAATGGTTGAACAGACACAACCACCTGAAGGTGACGAGGCTACCACAGGCACAATGTCACCTCTTGCTGAAGTGCGTCAATATCTCTCCACTAACAGTGCAAAAAGCACCTTCCTGCATAATTCTGGGTTGGTTGACAAGGTAACCTCGTCCAAATCGCCTACTAAACAAAATCTTCTAGCTAGACAGTAATATATTTGTGCTCTAGACACGAGTCCAATCCCTAATGGAGGTAGTTTCTGAAACAAGAACAGTGGTTGACAAATGCCGTCAATATATGAATGGTTTTGAAACCGGACTATCAAACATATGCTTCATTGTTCAAGAGCAATGGCGGAAAAAAGGGGAAGGTCATGCTGCTCCATCAGATTCTACAGCCTAAAACATTAGCACACAGTTCAGATGATCTGTGCTTCTATACATCTGATGGTGCATTTATCAGCAAGGACTATAAACTTTTAAGCCAACAGGCATTTTGTTGTATGGTTGTAATTTATTTTATCGTGATACATCACACTACAAAAAAAGACACATCCGTGACATTTTGGGCCGAACGAAAAAAAATTATGTCATACTTATGACACTTCTATGATAATAATTGTGACAAAACACGGTATCATCATAGATGTGGTGGGGTCCTACTTCTATGACAAAAAATCATGACAGAAAATGGGCTTTTCGTCCTGGGCGGGCCGGAGACGCAGCTGCATGACATTCTTTGGGACGTCCATGACGGAAAAAACCACGGTAGAAGCAAGGGCGAGGAAAATATCGGGGTGTTCCCGGTTACGATGGGTGGTCGGGGCCGAGCGATGCACGTTTCTCTCGTACACGCACGCGCGTGGGTGCGAGGCGTTGGGCTCTAACTGAACCGAGCGAGGCGTTGGGCTCTAACTGAACCCGAGCGATTGCACTGCAGGCTACGCGTTACTGAACCCGAGCGATCGATCGATGGCTGTTAACTAAACCCGATCGAGCGATTCCTTCGCTACTGCTGCTAACTAAAGCCGATCGATGCTGCCTTTGGATGAACAGTGAGCGTTGATGGGGGGGTTTGGATGAACAGTTCCTGGTGGGGGTGGATGTAACGCCCCGAGACCGACGCTTCAGAAGACTTCCTTATTTCGTGATCGCCGTGTGTTCCTCTTCGTCCTTGCTCTTTTATTTTTTGCATTGCTTCATGTCATCATGCCATCATGTCATTAAATCTTTGCATAAAAACCCAACTAAATAAATTGCATGGATCTTCGATCCATTTAAATCGAGGGAATTCACATGGTGATTTCTCTTTATAATATATCCTCCTAATATTTATGGAGCTATTATAAATATTCCATTAATTGGAGTTCACCTTAACACACGTGCAAAATTAATCCTATGCCTTTTCTGCTTTGAGTCGATCTCTCTAACTTTGCCAACAATTCTTTCTCCATTTATTGTGGCTCCTCTAAAATTCTCAACATTTTTGGACCTTCCAAACCCTCACTTCCTTCAAATCATTTAAATTTATATCGTCTAATCAGGCCACTTCTATTTTTCCTGGATCAAGCGCATTTTTGTGAGTCCGGGAAAATTGTTCGCATGCGCAAATTCTTTCTCTAACCCTCTCTTTCTTTTCCTTTTCTCTATTTCTTTTCTGCCAAAGAAATAAGGGAGAGAGAAGAGAGAGAGCCCAGCCAGCCTCCCAGGCCGGCCCATCCTGTAGCCGCCGCCCGAAGGCCCATCCCCGCGGCCCACCTAAGCCAAACCCTAGCCGATCTATTCCCCATCTCTCCCTCTGCCGCCACGCTCTAGCCCGATCCCCTCTCTCCTCTTCGTTCTCCTCCTGCCGCCGCACACACACGCACGCATCGAGCAGAGCCCGCTCGATCCCCTCGCCTCCATCCTCCACGAGCCGGTCTCCCCGCCTCTGGCAACCGCCGGCGCCCCGAGCCCTCCGCTCCGCCGTGCCTCCTCCCCTCTGCAGGCCCCCTCTCATGGCGCCGCCTTGCCTCCATGGCCGCCTTGCCTCCCTCTGCAGCACCAGGCCGCGGCCACCTCTCCTCGCCATGGCCCTGGCGAGCTTCCTCCTGCCGCCACTGGAGGCCAACTCCGGCGCCCCTGCCTCGCGTCGCCCTCTGCTTCCGTCGACGCCGCCTCTCCTCCTGCTTCTCCTCGTCACCACCGACCGCGGCTCCGCCTCCCCTCTGTTCCCTCCTACCCGTGCTCCTCGTCCGGCCCCGCCGTCCAGCCGCGCCGCGCCCTCAAGCGCCTCGCCTCGCCGCTGCCTCCCCGCCACCCCGCAGCATCTCGTCTTCCGTCGCCATGGGATTTCCATCAAGTTCGGCTACAGCGCAAGGATATGTACAACTACGCGTAGTCGCCGAGTACGATTACTCACGGGACCCGTCAAGTTCATCTACGTGCGTGCACGACTACACATCCGGGATGCGTCCAGTACCTCTACGGAAGACGCGAACGTCTATGAACCGTGTACGACGAACATTGCCAAAGACCGTCGAGTACCACTACGTTGGCCAAGTACACCTTCGTCAAGACCGATGCCCGAACAAGCACCGTTGGCATGGATTGCGTCAAGTACCTCTACGGACGACCCCGAACATCTAAGGAGTTTGCATGATTGCGAGATGTGAATGACTACTTCCATGATGACCCCGTGAACAACTACTTCCACTTCGAACGCGTTCCGCCCTGAATGCACGCTTTGAAGGTACAACCCCGAGACGACGTCTGTGGAACGAATGTGTGTCTGTTGTATGAGATGCCCGTGTTTGCATCGTGTTCGAGTTGTCTTTGCATGTTCCTCGTTTCCATACCACTAACCCGTGGGAGCCCGGAATGCGGGAGCACCCCACCATCCTTGCGCGACACGCTCACGCCCATTTCTTTTGCACCGGTATCTCCGTGAGCTACCGGAACCGATATGTTGCCGTGGCATCATTTTCGGTTTCGTTGCCGTGGCACCCCTTTCTTCCACCACGGCGACAAATGCTCCATAACATGCTCATATCAACATTTTCGTAAAATTGCTTAAACCTTGCATATGTCATCCGCATCTTGATAACAACATTTAAAATGTAAATAATTGATGGTTGCATTAAAATTGCTAAATGACATGAGGATTTTTCGGTATTGTCGTTTGTTATTTTCGGCCTCATTTAAACTTGCCTTCATAGATAGTTTCCATATGCGTCACCTCTTGCCATGGTTAAAAACATTTAATATTGTTGGGTCCATAAACGAGAGAGAACTAAATAATTGATGTGGTGTTTCGTCAATATGCAACTCGTTGCATATTGAGCTCCACTTAATTTGTAGTGTTGTTTGTTGCATTTTGCCATGCCATGCCTCATTAAACCAGACATGCATCATGTTTGTTTTTGCATCATGCCATGTGTATGTGGTGGTTGTTTACTATGTTGTTTGTTTCTTTCCGGGTTGCTTCTCTCGTTAGCTTCGGTTTCGTTCCGAAGTTGTGAGGACTCGTTCGTCTACATCCGCTTGTCTTCTTCATGGACTCGTTCTTCTTCCTTGCGGGATCTCAGGCAAGATGACCATACCCTCGAAATCACTTCTATTTTTGCTTGCTAGCTGTTCGCTCTATCGCTATGCCGCGCTACCTACCACTTGCTTTACAAGCCTCCCTAATTGCCATGAACCTCTAACCTTTGTCACCCTTCCTAACAAACCGTTGTTTGGCTATGTTACCACTTTGCTCAGCCCCTTCTTATAGCGTTGCTAGTTGTAGGTGAAGATGAAGATTGCTCCATATTGGATTATGTTTATGTTGGGATATCACAATATCTCTTATCTTAATTAATGCATCTATATACTTGGTAAAGGGTGGAAGGCTCGGCCTTATGCCTGGTGTTTTGTTCCACTCTTGCCGCCCCTAATTTCCGACATACCGGTGTTATGTTCCTTGATTTTTGCGTTCCTTATGCGGTTGGGTGATTTATGGGACCCCCTTGACAGTTCGCCTTGAATAAAACTCCTCCAGCAAGGCCCAACCTTGGTTTTACCATTTGCCTACCTAATCCTTTTTCCCTTGGGTTTTGCAGACTCAAGGGTCATCTTTATTTTAAACCCCCGGGCCAGTGTTCCTCTGAGTGCTGGTCCAACTAGAGCCACTTGCAGCGCCACCTCGGGGAAACTCGAGGTCTGGTTTTAGTTGTACGTAGTGCTCATCCGGTGTGCCCTGAGAACGAGATATGTGCAGCTCCTATCGGGATTTGTCGGCACATTCGGGCGGCTTTGCTGGTCTTGTTTTACCATTGTCGAAATGTCTTGTAAACCGGATTCCGAGACTGATCAGGTCTTCCTGGGAGAAGGTTTATCCTTCGTTGACCGTGAGAGCTTATGATGGGCTAAGTTGGGACACCCCTGCAGGGTATAAACTTTCGAGAGCCGTGCCCGCGGTTATGTGGCAGATGGGAATTTGTTAATATCCGGTTGTAGAGAACTTGACACTTGACCCTAATTAAAATGCATCAACCGCGTGTGTAGACGTGATGGTCTCTTCTCGGCGGAGTCCAGGAAGTGAACACGGTTTCTGGGTTAGGTTTGACGTAAGTAGGAGTTCGGGATCACTTCTTGATCATTGTTAGCTTCACGACCGTTCCGTTGCTTCTCTTCTCGCTCTTATTTGCGTATGTTAGCCACCATATATGCTTAGTGCTTGCTGCAGCTCCACCTCATTACACCATCCTTTCCGATTAGCTTAAATAGTCTTGATCTCGCGGGTGTGAGATTGCTGAGTCCTCGTGACTCACAGATACTTCCAAACAGTTGTAGGTGCCGATGAGGCCAGTGCAGGTGACGCTACCGAGCTCAAGTGGGAGCTCGATGAAGATCTTGTTCGTTGTGTTGTTTTCTTTTCATTTGATCAGTAGTGGTGCCCAGTTGGGACGATCAGGGATCTAGCAGTTGGGTTGTCTTCTTTTCTTTTGGTTCCGTAGTCGGACCTATGTGTGTATCTCTGAATGATGTATGATTTATTTATGTATTGTGTGAAGTGGCGATTGTAAGCCAACTCTTGATCCCATTCTTGTTCATTACATGGGATTGTGTGAAGATGACCCTTCTTGCGACAAAACCACAATGCGGTTATGTCTCTAAGTCGTGCCTCGACACGTGGGAGATATAGCCGCATCGTGGGTGTTACAAGTTGGTAATCAGAGCCATCCCCGACTTAGGAGCCCCCTGCTTGATCGAATCGCTGGCATTGTTGAGTCTAGAACAAAAATGTTTTGAGTCTTAGGATTATATATATCGGAGAGTAGGATTCTTTTTACTCCTCAGTCCCTTCGTCGCTCTGGTGAGGTCTCCTGACGTAGAAGTTTTGACTATTCTCTCCTCAAATTTCACTAAAAAAAATATAGGATCACGCGGGTATCTTGGAATCGTTCCGATGGTTTTGTGACGAGAACATTGTTCTTGGTGCCTCCTGACATTTAGGGGTTGTGGCAGTGTCCCGGGGAGTTGAGCTCCGAGGTGTTGTCGTCACAATTTTATCGTTGCAATTCTGGAATACCTAAGTTTCGCCGACATCGAAATCTCTTTTATGCAGTTGTTGGTGAGATCACCTCGACGCCACCCAGTATTGGGGTGGGAGTTCGGGAGTATTGCCATAACTTGTATAACGGATGTTTTTTGAAGGTTGAGGTAAACGATTTCCGGAGATTTATTAGTTATGTGTTGACGGATGGATACAGCTGGATCTAGGTATTGTTAGTTTGGGTGATATATTTTGTGTCCCCTATATCCCGAACACCAGATTGCATAACCAGAAAGTTTCGGGAGTTTATAAGTGGGAATTCAAGTAGCTCCTAGGATATCTTCCCGACAGATGCATGATATGAGATTGGGGTTCGACGTCTAGTGGTCCGCCTTTCCACGGTTGGTTTTACAGTGGTCTCATAGTGTCTTAAAGAGTCCTTGGCTATGCCGACTCGGGGACGCTTCGTATGTCATGTGCACTGCCTTTACATGATGGTGCTGTACGATCGAGCCCGTGTGGGCCCCACCACGAAAACTTCGGACGAAATCTCTATCATATGTTTGTTCCGGCTTATTCTGCAAGCCAAATCCCTTGTTTTGTTTTATTTGTGGTATTCGAGTTGCTTCAATGACAAGTGTTGATTCCATACCTTATTCTAAGTGGTGTTCTCATATTTCTATGTGGATGATAATCCTTCTTGATCATCGAGATCGTCATGTTAATTCTTTTCCAACCGGCGTGGTTCTCTTCAAGATGATCCCATCATTCTCCCCATCCGCAAGATCAATTCTAAGCGTTTTCTCAACGGTGTTTGTTTCACCCGTCCCAAGGTGACTTTGTTTTTCCCACCCTCCCACCCTTTTTCTTCAAGGACTCAGATTTATTAATCAAGTATCCATTTTATTCATGTGAAGCCCCTTCATTCTTTTCAATCAATGTGCTTACCCGGTGGTTCTCATGAAGTTGTTCTTCAAGTTTATCATTCTTCTTTCTTTTCTTCTCCGGTGGACTCAAGTAAAGCTTTCAGTGTTGATCAGATTCTTTTCCTCGTTTCAAATGCTTTCTCATGTCGGTGCATCTCTTAATCATCCACCTCCTGCTATTTATGTTATCTGGAGTGCTGAAGATATCTCGGAAGATTCGCATTTCCATTCCAAATCCATTCAGCTGTTTTGAGGTTGTTATCTCATTAAAGCCATTTAATTCAACCGGTGTATTCTCTCTTTCAAGCAATTTTTTCCAACGGTGTTTCTCTTGAGTGGGCCCTAACCCACAGGCCTTTTCCCAGGATCTTACCTGACTCTTCTAATTTTTCTGGAGTTATTCTCAAATTCATTGCAAAGTTTGACGTAAAAATGAATTATCATCAGTCAATTGTCTTTCTCCAAGGTCTTTCAAATTCTTTTCATCGTTGGTCCAACATTTCTAAATTTCATTCCGGAGTGCCTCAACAATTCATGGTGGTGTTTCTCGTCGTCATTCTCAACATTTGAAGACCAAAGAAGAATTTCTCCTAAATCTTGGTCCGTTCTCTTGAGGATTCATAGTTCTAGCTTATGCCATCCTCTCATGATTGTTTTCGATTGTGAGAATTCTTTTCTTACCCATCCGGAGCATTTCAGTGTTGTTTTCATTTCTTGATCATCCAAAGGCCATCATTTCAGAAGATTTCTTCGTTCTAAGTTTTCAGCTTCGTTCTCCAATTATTCTAAATTGATGAACCTCTCGTTCTCCAAATCTTACCGGTGCATCGTTCAAATATCCTCTAATCAGTTCATGATCTTTCATTCTCATTTGTATAAATTCTGCCAAGTATCTTCATTCGTTTTCTAATTCTTCCCGGTGAATTGCACCTTTGCTACCTTCATTTCCAATTCTTGCGGTGGTTCGTTCAAGATTTCTCTTCCTTCGTCACATATCAAGTTATTCGTTGTTTCAATCCTACCGGTGGTTCGATGAAGGCCTTCCCAAGTTGGCGCAATATCTATGTTAATCCTTTCTACGAGAAAAAGTAGTATGCAAGATCCGTTGCTTGTCATCAATTTAAATTGGTGAAGGATACGCATAACGTAATTCTTATTCTTGTTTCATCCAAGTGTTTAATCCCTTCTTTTGGAGTTCGTTCACGATATCAAACTCTCGGTTCCAAGTTGTTCATCTTTCTTTCCGGAGTTCCAAGTTTTCTCGGTTATATCATTTCAAATCTTCATCTAATCATTGCAAGGCTTCTCCCGGAGTTCTTTTCAATTTTCCCTTTCGTTTGATCATTCTGTTATTACCGGAGTTCTTCATGGAGGTTCACATGGTGCTTCGTCAAGGATTACTTTCATTCTTCAATTGTTCTTCCAGACTTCTCTCGGAGTTATGATCCGCCAAGCTATACTCTTAAATAAACATGGTGCTCAACACATGTCTTGTTTTCAGGAGTTCAAGCATTCTTCATATCGCATTTCCAAGTGCAATTCTTTCTTCCTGATCTTTGAGGTGGTGTTATGTCCTTCTTGATAATTTCCTTCAGGTTTCATGATTCACAAGTTGTCAGGAATGAGATAATTAAATCCATCATTTTATCTTCGTTCAAGAGATCTTTTCAACCAATCAATCTTTTTGTTGGAGTTATCTTGGGTTATATTTCACCTACAGCCTTCCCTAAGGAATGTTGCTAATTGTGGTGTTTATCAATGTTCAAGTTTTCTCTTTCTCCTCTTGGCGGAAGAAGATTTCATCTCTTCGTTGATCTCAAGCAAGCAATTGTTTCCGTTAGTGGCGGGTTGTCACCTCATAATTTTGAGATGTGTTCCATAAGCCCTCAACAAGTTTGTTCTTTTTCGTTGTTGATTTTCCCAACAACTCCGTTCTAACCTTCTCCGAAGGGTGCTTTCCAAGCTCATTTGTGGCAGAAGTTGGCATTTCCTTCTCCGTTCTCTTATTCCGACGATCTATCTTCTATTCTTTCTTTCGGAGGTTTTGTGATCTTGCTCTCTTCGACCAATCATCTTGTTTTGTCAAGATCATGTAATTTTTCTTTTCTTATCCGTTTAGCCGGAGCGTCGTGCCCTCTTTTCAAGTTCTTCCCATTCTGACAAGTTTTGCCTCCCTTCTCAACCGGAGTGCTGTCTGAAATCTTTCTTACCCCTTGTGCCATTCTTTCATTAGTACCGGAGGCAATGTGTTGTTAATTTCATCGAGTATCCTCTCATCTTGTCAAGATCATGTTCAATTCCTTCCATTTACAGGCGGAGTGCTGCCCAAATTATATCATTCTTATTCCTTCCCTATCTTGTTTTAACCGGAGTGGTTTAAATATCTATCGTGTCAATTAACCTCAAGGTTCACATGGTGTTCCTTGTCTCTCTTTTCTACCGGTGTGCTTTCAAATTCCTTTTGATCCGTTAAGCTCTTGTTTCATATTCTTCAACCTACAAAGGTTCTCGCAATGTTCCTTGTTCCTCTTGCTGAACGGAGTGTTGTAAATTTTGTTCACCTCCGTCGTGTCATTTCTTCAAGCTTTGCGATCTCTCAAGGTTCTTTGGTTTCACTCGTTTGTCAAAGAAGCAATTTGTTTTACCTCTTCCTCTACCGCTTTTCTCCGGTGCTGTCCTAGATCTCGGGACGAGATCCTCTTGTAGTGGTGGAGTGTTGTAACGCCCCGAGACCGACGCTTCAGAAGACTTCCTTATTTCGTGATCGCCGTGTGTTCCTTTTGGTGCTTGCTCTTTTATTTTTTGCATTGCTTCATGTCATCATGCCATCATGTCATTAAATCTTTGCATAAAAACCCAACTAAATAAATTGCATGGATCTTCGATCCATTTAAATCGAGGGAATTCACATGGTGATTTCTCTTTATAATATATCCTCCTAATATTTATGGAGCTATTATAAATATTCCATTAATTGGAGTTCACCTTAACACACGTGCAAAATTAATCCTATGCCTTTTCTGCTTTGAGTCGATCTCTCTAACTTTGCCAACAATTCTTTCTCCATTTATTGTGGCTCCTCTAAAATTCCCAACATTTTTGGACCTTCCAAACCCTCACTTCCTTCAAATCATTTAAATTTATATCGTCCAATCAGGCCACTTCTATTTTTCCTGGATCAAGCGCATTTTTGTGAGTCCGGGAAAATTGTTCGCATGCGCAAATTCTTTCTCTAACCCTCTCTTTCGTTTCCTTTTCTCTATTTCTTTTCTGCCAAAGAAATAAGGGAGAGAGAAGAGAGAGAGCCCAGCCAGCCTCCCAGGCCGGCCCATCCTGTAGCCGCCGCCCGAAGGCCCATCCCCGCGGCCCACCTAAGCCAAACCCTAGCCGATCTATTCCCAATCTCTCCCTCTGCCGCCACGCTCTGGCCCGATCCCCTCTCTCCTCTTCGTTCTCCTCCTGCCGCCGCACACACACGCACACATCAAGCAGAGCCCGCTCGATCCCCTCGCCTCCATCCTCCACGAGCCGGTCTCCCCGCCTCTGGCAACCGCCGACGCCCCGAGCCCTCCGCTCCGCCGTGCCTCCTCCCCTCTGCAGGACCCCTCTCATGGCGCCGCCTTGCCTCCATGGCCGCCGCGCCTCCCTCTGCAGCACCAGGCCGCGGCCACCTCTCCTCGCCATGGCCCTGGCGAGCTTCCTCCTGCCGCCACTGGAGGCCAACTCCGGCGCCCCTGCCTCGCGTCGCCCTCTGCTTCCGTCGACGCCGCCTCTCCTCCTGCTTCTCCTCGTCGCCACCGACCGCGGCTCCGCCTCCCCTATGTTCCCTCCTACCCGTGCTCCTCGTCCGGCCCCGCCGTCCAGCCGCGCCGCGCCGCGCCCTCAAGCGCCTCGCCTCGCCGCTGCCTCCCCGCCACCCCGCAGCATCTCGTCTTCCGTCGCCGTGGGATTTCCATCAAGTTCGGCTACAGCGCAAGGATATGTACAACTACGCGTAGTCGCCGAGTACGATTACTCACGGGACCCGTCCAGTTCATCTATGTGCGTGCACGACTACACATCCGGGATGCGTCCAGTACCTCTACGGAAGACGCGAACGTCTATGAACCGTGTACGACGAACATTGCCAAAGACCGTCGAGTACCACTACGTTGGCCAAGTACACCTTCGTCAAGACCGATGCCCGAACAAGCACAGTTGGCATGGATTGCGTCAAGTACCTCTACCGACGACCCCGAACATCTACGGAGTTTGCACGATTGCGAGATGTGAACGACTACTTCCATGATGACCCCGTGAACAACTACTTCCACTTCGAACGCGTTCCGCCCTGAATGCACGCTTCGAAGGTACAACCCCGAGACGACGTCCGTGGAACGAATGTGTGTGTGTTGTATGAGATGCCCGTGTTTGCATCGTGTTCGAGTTGTCTTTGCATGTTCCTCGTTTCCATACCACTAACCCGTGGGAGCCCGGAATGCGGGAGCACCCCACCATCCTTGCGCGACACGCTCACGCCCATTTCTTTTGCACCGGTATCTCCGTGAGCTACCGGAACCGATATGTTGCCGTGGCATCATTTTCGGATTCGTTGCCGTGGCACCCCTTTCTTCCACCACGGCGACAAATGCTCCATAACATGCTCATATCAACATTTTCATAAAATTGCTTAAACCTTGCATATGTCATCCGCATCTTGATAACAACATTTAAAATGTAAATAATTGATGGTTGCATTAAAATTGCTAAATGACATGAGGATTTTTCGGTATTGTCGTTTGTTATTTTCGGCCTCATTTAAACTTGCCTTCATAGATAGTTTCCATATGCCTCACCTCTTGCCATGGTTAAAAACATTTAATATTGTTGGGTCCATAAACGAGAGAGAACTAAATAATTGATGTGGTGTTTCGTCAATATGCAACTCGTTGCATATTGAGCTCCACTTAATTTGTAGTGTTGTTTGTTGCATTTTGCCATGCCATGCCTCATTAAACCGGACATGCATCATGTTTGTTTTTGCATCATGCCATGTGTATGTGGTGGTTGTTTACTATGTTGTTTGTTTCTTTCCGGGTTGCTTCTCTCGTTAGCTTCGGTTTCGTTCCGGAGTTGTGAGGACTCGTTCGTCTACATCCGCTTGTCTTCTTCATGGACTCGTTCTTCTTCCTTGCGGGATCTCAGGCAAGATGACCATACCCTCGAAATCACTTCTATTTTTGCTTGCTAGCTGTTCGCTCTATCGCTATGCCGCGCTACCTACCACTTGCTTTTCAAGCCTCCCTAATTGCCATGAACCTCTAACCTTTGTCACCCTTCCTAGCAAACCGTTGTTTGGCTATGTTACCGCTTTGCTCAGCCCCTTCTTATAGCGTTGCTAGTTGCAGGTGAAGATGAAGATTGCTCCATATTGGATTATGTTTATGTTGGGATATCACAATATCTCTTATCTTAATTAATGCATCTATATACTTGGTAAAGGGTGGAAGGCTCGGCCTTATGCCTGGTGTTTTGTTCCACTCTTGCCGCCCCTAATTTCCATCATACCGGTGTTATGTTCCTTGATTTTTGCGTTCCTTACGCGGTTGGGTGATTTATGGGACCCCCTTGACAGTTCGCCTTGCATAAAACTCCTCCAGCAAGGCCCAACCTTGGTTTTACCATTTTCCTACCTAAGCCTTTTTCCCTTGGGTTCTGCAGACTCAAGGGTCATCTTTATTTTAAACCCCCGGGCCAGTGTTCCTCTGAGTGCTGGTCCAACTTGAGCCACTTGCAGCGCCACCTCGGGGAAACTCGAGGTCTGGTTTTAGTTGTACGTAGTGCTCATCCGGTGTGCCCTGAGAACGAGATATGTGCAGCTCCTATCGGGATTTGTCGGCACATTCGGGCGGCTTTGCTGGTCTTGTTTTACCATTGTCGAAATGTCTTGTAAACCGGATTCCGAGACTGATCGGGTCTTCCTGGGAGAAGGTTTATCCTTCGTTGACCGTGAGAGCTTATGATGGGCTAAGTTGGGACACCCCTGCAGGGTATAAACTTTCGAGAGCCGTGCCCGCGGTTATGTGGTAGATGGGAATTTGTTAATATCCGGTTGTAGAGAACTTGACACTTGACCCTAATTAAAATGCATCAACCGCGTGTGTAGCCGTGATGTTCTCTTCTCGGCGGAGTCCGGGAAGTGAATACGGTTTCTGGGTTAGGTTTGACGTAAGTAGGAGTTCGGGATCACTTCTTGATCATTGTTAGCTTCACGACCGTTCCGTTGCTTCTCTTCTCGCTCTTATTTGCGTATGTTAGCCACCATATATGCTTAGTGCTTGCTGCAGCTCCACCTCATTACACCATCCTTTCCTATTAGCTTAAATAGTCTTGATCTCGCGGGTGTGAGATTGCTGAGTCCTCGTGACTCACAGATACTTCCAAACAGTTGTAGGTGCCGATGAGGCCAGTGCAGGTGACGCTACCGAGCTCAAGTGGGAGCTCGATGAAGATCTTGTTCGTTGTGTTGTTTTCTTTTCATTTGATCAGTAGTGGTGCCCAGTTGGGACGATCAGGGATCTAGCAGTTGGGTTGTCTTCTTTTCTTTTGGTTCCGTAGTCGGACCTATGTGTGTATCTCTGAATGATGTATGATTTATTTATGTATTGTGTGAAGTGGCGATTGTAAGCCAACTCTTTATCCCATTCTTGTTCATTACATGGGATTGTGTGAAGATGACCCTTCTTGCGACAAAACCACAATGCGGTTATGCCTCTAAGTCGTGCCTCGACACGTGGGAGATATAGCCGCATCGTGGGTGTTACAGTGGATGAACTGGACCCCGTGGTGTTGCCTCTGGATGAACAGGACCCCGATCGATCGAGCCGGTTGGGACTGGATGAACAGGACCCCGTGGAGGGCTGGATGAATAGGATCACCCCGTGGAGGGCAGGATGAATAGTAGACGGTGGAGGGATGGATGAACAGTAGCCCGTGGAGGGGTGGTTGAACAGGAGCCCGCGGAGAGGGCTGGTTGAACAGTAGCCGGTGGAGTAGCGCGCGATGGAGGCCGGATGAACAGGAGCTCGTGGATGAACAGTCGCAGGTGGAGGCTGGAGGAGGTCGACGGTGGATGAACAGTAGCCCGTGGAGGCTGGAGGGGGTCGACGGTGGAGATGAACAGTATCCCATGGAGTCCCATTTTGCAGTACGCCACACCCCTCCCGGTGAACAGGACCCCCGTTTCGACCATAGCGCTCCAACACAAGTCCGTTTCCTCCCTTTTGCGGTACGCCACACCCCTCCCGATCAACAGGACCCCCGTTTCGACTGTAGGAGGTCCGTTTCCTCCGTTTTGCGGTACGCCAGACCCCTCCCGATGAACAGGATCCCGTTTCGAATGTGGCCGGTCGAACACAAGGTCGTTTCCTCCATTCTGCGGTACACTAGGCCTCGTTTCCATTGGCTGTTCCATCCAAGCCCTCCCGATGAACACGGCGACGCATTCCATTTCGACCCAGCCGGTTGGCTCCCCATGAACACGACGACGCAGTTTCTCCGTTCCGACCCAGCCATGTACACGAGCCCTGGCCGTACGTATGCTCGAGTAGGCGTTCGAGACCCTGCCCGTATGTATGTACGTGGCCGTATTTTCTTTCTTGCACACTTGCCGCTGTACGTACGTGTACATGCTACGTGCGCGCCTCTACTACGACACATGCGCGCCTCTACATTGACCAATATGTACATACACGTTCGCGACCAGAATGACAACGCTACGTATGCTTCGACCAGGTGGGTCCCGACTGTCAGGAACTTCCTTGCGTGCGAAGATGTAGCTGGTGGGTCCCAGCAGTCAGCGGGGTGAATCACTTTTTTTGCCCGGACGCACTTCCTTGCGTGCGAAGATGTAGCTGGTGGGTCCCAGCAGTCAGGGGGAAACATTTTTTTGCGAAATACGGTGGCCCGTCCAGTGGGTCTCCGCTGTCAGGTGGAGGAATAATTGTTTTGCACGTAATAAGGAGGCACTTCCTTGCTGCGGTCGTGGACCCAGCTGTCAGCCTCGCAACGTACAGTACTCTTCCGATGGAAGTCGGTCATTGACCACGCCGCGCCGAGAGCACCAAGGCGGTGGACGACGGCGAGGCCTAGGAAGGGGATGACGCGGAGCCAGGGAAGACGCGGCAGTGGATGCCCACGCAAAGAGGAGTACGAGGGTTCACTGGTTCGGCTGCGGTGTGAGGTTGACGTTACCGCAGAATAACAGGGGGTGTGGGTGAGTAGAGGGATGGCCTGGCCAGCGGTAAGAGTAGTAGGGGGTGGTGAGGCCTCCGCGGCATCATAGCTGGCCATGGGAGGCAGGAGCACGAGGCACGACCAAGCGCTGGTTTGGGCGGCTGGAGCTAGAAAACCAGAGGTTGAAGAAGCACTACGGCCGTTGGATGGACAACGTACGGTCAATGGAGCTAGAATCGTGCATATTGACTAAGTTGACAAATCCCTCCATCCCCGTCAACTTAGTAGGCCCACAAGTCAGCCTCCCACTACACTGGGTCCCAGCTAGCAGGGGGAGTATTCATTTTTCTGTGCGTAATAAGGAGGCACTTCCGGTGGGTCCGAGCTGACAGCGGGGGGAATGTTTTTTCACGAAATACGGTGGCCCGTCCGGTGGGTCCTAGCAGTCAGGGGGGAACGTTTTTTCACGAAATACGGTAGCCCGTCCGGTGGGTCCCTGCTGTCAGGTGGAGGAATAATTATTTTCCGCGTAATAAGGAGGCACTTCCTTGCGGCTGTCGTGGACCCAGCTGTCAGCCTCTCCACGATAGTACTCTTCCGATGGAAGTCATTCCTTGACCACGATGACCACGCCGTGCCGAGAGCACCAGGGCGGTGGATGATGGCGAGGCCTAGGAAGGGGACGACGTGGAGCCGGGGAAGACGCGACAGTGGATGCCCACGTGGAGAGGAGTACGAGGGTTCACTGGTTCGGCTGCGGTGTGAGGCTGCCGTCGCCGCAGAATAATAGGGGTGTGGGTGAGTAGAGGGATGCCTTGGCCAGCGGTGGGAGTAGAAGGGGGCGGTGAGGCCTGCACGGGAGGCGGGAGCAGGTGGTACCGCCGGCGCTGGATTTGGCGGCTGGAGCAAGAAGATCAGAGATTGAAGAAACACGACGGCCGTTGGATTGACATCCAACGGTTACGTCTGCTAGAATCGTTTGTTGATGTATATAATAACTAAAAAATCTTGCATACGCGTCAACTTAATAGGCCCATAAGTCAAACCATTCCCTCTTTTTTTAATAATTTATATATAGCTCATTGCGACTTCTTATGCAATTTATTGCAGTCTGTTTTTTTGGTTGGCCAGGGCCAGTTTCGCATATTTCTGTGGGTTCCAAACTATTTTTAATACCAAAATGTCGAGCCAGATTTAAAGTACTTTGAAGATATATTTAAATTAGGTTAATGCCCAGTGAAATGGGAATCTAAAAATGTGAAAAAAAAATCAGAAATTATAAAGTAATTGCCAATTTGTCATCTATTTTTATATTTACAACCAATTTCATATTACTTTCAAGATTTGCAGGTGTCTTGAAAGAGTTGCAGCCCATCAGGGCGTAGAAAAATTAATAGGCCTGGATTGGGTATTGTTCAGAAAAAATAAACTGGGCACATTTTCACAAAGAAAAAATAGCTGGGCTGGTCACATGGTGAACATAAAATATAAGCTTAGGCTAGACGGGCCACAGCCCAGTTCAAACCCTGCTCCGTCTCAACAATAACAAAAAAATACTGCTCGAGTAGCTACGTCCCTGGTGTCAGCCGATCTTGTGCTCTTCTCTTGTCTATTGACTATATAAGCTCACAATGTCGTGGGTCCCAGATGTCAAGAAAACACTAGGAGGAAACATTTTATTTTTCCATACGCTGACCTGGTGGGCCCGTACGGTCGTCCTCTCCACGTACTTCTGCCGATTCCTCTTGTTTGTTGACCATGTTGACAACGCGAGAGGGAGGCGCCGCGGTGAGCGCACCAAAGCGCGCAGAGGACGACGGCGAGGCCTCGGACATCGGCGTTAACGACTTAGGAGACGGTGGGGCGGCGATGCGTGTGCTGAGGCGCAGCCAGCCGTGGGAGGCGGAAGCAGGCGGCCCCGCCGGCGCTGGTTTGGTTTTGGCGGCTGGAGGAAGATAGGACTGAAGAAACACGACAGACTGTAAAAGCAGCAGGAGTACTTAACAACCTTAACTGAAACAAGCAGGGGCACTTAACAACCATAGCTGAAAGCAGTATGAGTACTTATACAGGTTCAACCGTACAAAGCACGCCTCGAACAGTGCTACTTTGCCTACAGCTAACCAAGGGTGAGGCCGACAAGCCCCAGGACAAGGCCCAGGCGCCACCCCACGCATCCACAACCTTCTGAAAGCGGCTTCATCTCGCAATGTGGTCAATAAACAGGATATTCGCTTTAGAGCCATGGAAAAGCAGGAACATAATCTTCTGTCCTATTCTCCAAGATGGACGGGCCTTCATTATTTGAGACCACCCATGAATAAGTATCTTTTCACCTCCAAGGGGAATGGAGTAGGTCGACATAAACATCATGTTGTGACCAAGCGCAAGTCTGACCCGACCATTGGCAGGCATCTGTATAGGAACAATAGAACTGGGTAGTTTCTGTTTCAAGAAGATCACAGCTGTAAAACTGTGTATAAGCAATAGTTGATGAACAACATATATAACAGAAAACAGCTCTTACCATAAGTTTCTCGACACAGTTGGACCTGTTCAACGAGTGCAGCAGTGGCACACATATCCCACGTGGCCTTCCACCATTGAAACGCCCCACAAGGACCTCAAGACGATCAATAAAGTGTAGGAACTTGTGGATGTCGTCGCAGTCAACTTCAGTGCCATCAGTAACAGCCGAGTTGTTATAGAATAACAAACGAGCAGCCTGCTTAACTCTGAGAAAACCTACAGGTGCCACCAATTATAAGAAAATATTAGTTAGAAGTAGCATCTTCGTGAGAGATTCGCTAAAGTTAAATTGGGATTAGTTAGACAAAATAGGTGGATTAAGAAGTAATCGAGGCAACAAGCAAGAACCAGATACAAAACTAACATGGATGAACAATTGGAATGACGTCGGGGTGGAAGATCGCAGTGAAGATGAGACCAGGTTCTTCTATTTCCATCAACATTCGTGCGCCAACTTTCAGTCCGTAACACTTGAGAAAGTTTATCCAAGTCCGGCCATAAAAAAAAGCATCGATCTTCTTGGTTCATGAACCCAGCTCGGAACTTATATCCATGGCTTGTCTTCACTGTGACCATTAAACTGGTGTATTCAGTTATGGCAAGGCCGAGCATCTTGAGTACATGTGTTCTGGCAGAGCAAATAATGCACTGCAGGAAAATAGTATGAGAACACAATGTATTGCCTATCCAAATCTAGAAATAACTTCCTCCTTCACGTCAGTGTTGACCATCGTACTGGTAGTACCTTTTATCCAAATATAGCAATCCAAATTTCCAAATTAGTCGACAGCATGTTCAAAAAAACCCCACCCTCCCGGATAGAGAAGAGGATTCTAGGAACATACTGTGCGCGTTTTAAAATCCTGTGCTAGGATGAGAAGGAACAAGTGTGGCGTCTCGCCAAGGGCGCAGAAACCTGTAGGGTCCTCGCACTTTGGGCACTGCAAATGAAACACACTAGATTCAGTAGGAAGAAAAATGCATCAACGGCGGCGGCTGCCATCCTAGGATTACCCGCGACCAAGGGACTTGGATTTATCGGGGATGGATGAAGAATTCGTACCAAGTTCTCCATGAGAAAACCCTATGCAATCGCCGAGAGGGGGTTTTCCCTGAACAAGCAGAGGAGGGAGAAGGGGATTCAGGCCCAGTGAAATATTGCCGCTTCGTCCGTCCAGCTTACTGCTAAAGCTGGAAAGGGGGGGTTGTGATTTGACGGCTCATTGGGCATTACTGCGGCGCTACGACCGGGGTGTGTCTACCGTGCAGTTGTGCACTCTAATTTGTGCATATGGCACGTGGACCCCGTTGCCGGATGCCCCACATATCAGCGAAAGGAAGTAGAAAGACGGGAGTAACTAGTTACATAAAAATATATTTTTGACAGAGAGATACTCCCTCTGTAAAGAAATATACAAATCTTTTATATCACAACTTTATACATAAGAAAAATCAAGGGTAATATATAACATATATAATTATAAAAAACAGAGTTGTTTTTAACACAGTATAGACGAGTTGGTGATGATGGTGTGCCTGCCATCCTGCAATATAGGCCGACCGATTTATATCTGACGGCTAGGAAGGAAACTATGGCAATTTTGCAAAAAAGGTACCCACACACCTCTCCACATTTGCAAATAAGGACTTCCCTCGTTCATCCTTTTCTCTCACAAGATAAAATACTCATACAAATGCATCTTGATGTTACGTGCAACGCACGGGCATTATGGGGGTTCAGCTGAGAATATAATACTCAGACAGGCTCACGGTTCTGGACTATGGGCCGCAGGCCCACCCTGCATGTTTGGGGGCCCATGTGTTCTACCTCAGCGCTTTTCATCATATTGCAAGCGATCGGTACGGCGCTGGTTTTAGATGCTGTCGCAAGGCGAATACACAAAATTGAATAAAGCATGGCAGCTGTTGGAATGTAATCGAACGACAGTTCTTAACCAGCAATGAGAGTTGCAATTCTATCAACGATATACCATGTGATAAATAATACTGTCGTATTACTTATACACACATGATACTTGTTTCACCATGCCAGATTATTACATCAAAATCTCTCGTAGGATAGATCAGTTCGGCAGTTGCGTGCTGCTACTGAAGAATTTCAAAGTTGATTTGGACCAGCTCTCCTTGCCGAGAAAGTTCAATTTTGAGATCATCCCCTACCGCAAGATATGATTAAATTTGAACCTTGACCATCCTTTAGCATCAATCATCATGCGACCATCCTTTGTACTTACGGTATATTGAGCAGGTTCATTCACACCAAGGTTGCGCACGGTAAGAGAAACTTGGCTGCTGTCGCCCAGATTATTGAATGACTCCCTCGTTGCTCTAGGAATTATCTGTTTGCAAACAAGAAGACATACCCAAACAGTTAGATCAACACAGTGAATCATGCAAAACAACATGGAAAGAAAAAAGAACGAAACACTTGGGCGGCCAATGCTTACCAAGAAGGTGGACATGTCGGTTTGTAAGGACTTTGGTATATGAAGTGCGAACTGCAGCCCAGTCTGTTGCCGGTGCAACTGCTCATTCGGTTGCCGCTACACGGGCTGGAGCAGATGCAAGTGCAAGTGTTGGTGCAGGTGCCGAAGCCGCTGCTGCTGTCGGAGATGGTGCTCCTTGTAGAGCTGGTGCCGGTGTCGGAGCAGGTGCCGGTGTCGATGCCCGATCCTCCGGTAGATCAGCCTGATCCGCTGACGCGGTCGGTTCCCAATCCTCAGCTGGATCAGACTGAGCTGCTGCCGCTGTCAGTGCTAGAGCAACTACCGGTGCTCGATTCGTTGCTGAAGGTGGTACCGATGTGCGAGACAGCGTCGATCGTGTCTAGTCTGCTATGATCAACTTTCTAACTTGACTAGGCTTCGTGACCGTGATCCAGTTTTTTTCTTCATTTCTTTTAAACGCGTGAAGGACTAATTCTGGCGTTTTTGTTAAACCAAACTGCAGTTCATCATAGGGATTCAACTTGTACTCAGACAATAGACTGATCCAATTTTTTCCAGTAATATAAGTGATGGACAGTGCCTTCGTTAATGACACGACATAAGAAGTGAAACCACCAAAAATAGCCATCCTAGAGCAAACCAAACGGTTTATTCTGTGATGAATGTCACATGGCAAAACCTGCATCGTAAAATTGCAGGAAAAGAAAGAAAACATGACAGTAAATCAATAAGATTTAGACAGTAAATCAATAAGATTTACTTGATGTGACACGAGTGAATCCTTACCAGGAAATAACTATGTAGAAGTACTAAACAGAAGATTGATCGTCCAACTACGGGTGGCATGCAGGGGCCCCGCCTACTCCCACAAGCAGGACAGTCCAAAGGTCGTGACAAATCGTATGGACCGAACATCCATGGGACTGGAAATCCTGGTGGGTGCGATAAACCCTGCAATGCATACAGATATTGGAGTGTAACCATAATTTATAAACCGTCCTCACAAAAAAGATGATCTGGATACTTCAAAATATACAGACTGTATTGAGTGGACAGACATTAACATAGACCGTTCTCAGGACTGACCACACACCAAAAGCGGCAGTACTAATAAACAATACAGGATTCACAAACACAAATCAAGTACTGAACAATAGTACTTACTACAGACAAGCAAAGTTGCACTAATTAAACTCTGCAGACTATTTCTTGCCACCGACCTACGGGATGAACCTCGCATTAATGACTAGGCCATGGACTTCGTGAGAGATGTCTACATGCACCATCACCATCTCGTCAACCTTGGAGAACCTAACAGAGTGGTCTTTCCACTCATAAACATGATCATGCCAGGCCACATCAGATTTGTTGGGAAGCTTTACAAGAACCACACCCTTCGTAATCGAAGGCATAGCCAGGAAATTGTTGTGGTCAAGTACAGCGTCGAGAACACGCCTGACAACAATGCTACAGGAAAACACTAGTTCAGGACATGTGGCGACGAGGACACAGCAGCTGGATAGTTTAGCAGTAGAACTCATCCTCAGGTCTTCCAGTTCACACGGCATGACTTTGAGAACTTCATCTCCACCGCGGACCTGATTCTAATTCAAATAGAAACCATATTTTATTACTACATCCGTTCAGAAATATAAGATGATTTTCGATATTATACTCCATATATGACTACATATACGCACGGAAATGAGTGAACAAAGACACTAGAACATGTCTTCAAAGGCATGAGAGCAGAGGGATTACTTGCAACATCCATAACACAAGTTATTGAGGCAAATATACCCTCTTCAAAGGTAGCATTGATGTTCATAAAGTACTCCCTCCGTCCCAAAATTCTTGTCTTAGATTTGTCTAGATACGGATGTATCAAGTCACATTTTAGTATTAGATACATCTGTATCTAGACAAATCTAAGATAAGAAATTTGGGACAGAGGGAGTAGTTGAAAGTAATCTATAAGAAATCAGTGTCCACCTCTCGCATGTTTTGGTCAAAAGAGGAATTTAGAACCGTCATTTGGCACACAAAAATCACATGCAAGATCACCCAGAAAGTTGTACTACTAGTACTAGTATTGCGTGTTAGATGAAAAAACACGATCAAGATCGAGAAAAAGATCGTCAAGAAGAGATATTACCTGGACTTGCTTAATGAGGGATCCCGGAGAGGGGGGCTTGGACAGGGCGATGGCTTTGAGCTTGTCTGCGGTAGTCAAGGTGGGGTGCTTGCGCTTCTTCGTACCATGAGCCTCGACGGTTTTGGCCAGAGCCATAGACATCACTTCGGCCGGTGCTCCAGTGTCCATCAAGAAACTGTCAAAAAGAAATAAAAGAAAAGAAACCATAATCACAAACCCAAAAGAAGAAAAGAGAGGGAGTTATAGGATCAGTCTCGGGGTTGCAAGACCGGGCCTTGGCCAGAATCAACACCATTGATGCGCTCACCTTTCCTTCTTTGGGAGAGAAGAACAATGGCAGAAGCAGGTCGGGGTTTTCTTGAAGAAATGAGGAACAAGATGAGGAAGAAGTGAGGGTTGGGTAGAGAGGAATCTGAGAGAGAAGAGTGAAATGATGGTTGCTTCGTCCGTCCAACTTGCTGGAAAGGAGGGGCTTTTGTGATTTTACGGCTCATTGGGCATTACTGTGGCGCTTCGATCGGGGTAGTCTACCGTCACTCTACTACTGAGTAATTTAGTGCATGGCTGGTGGACCCCGATGCTGGTTGTCCCACACGTCGGCAAAAGTGAGTAATTTAGTGCATGGCTGGAGGAGGATCCGCACGGTAGAGCGTGTCCACTTTTTTCTGAAGAAAAAAATGATTACAGCAAGCGTTTCCACTCTTACGACGGAGGAGTGCGAAACACGGCAGCCACTTGAAAATACACAGTGCTCCTACTACCAGGCATGTGCACTGGTTAATACGTCAGTACTACATAATCTTGTTGCTAGTGTAGTAAGATATGATGACAACAAATGATGTTGTGCGCATGTCAACTATATGAACAGTAATGTAGTAACATAGTAACGCTTTCTCGACTGTCCGGTCGAGAATGAACGGTGAGATCAATGTTAACAGAACTAGGTCTACAGCGCACGGAGAGTACGGTGCTACAGTACTCCACGAAACATGAACCATATGAAGCACGAATAGTGTTAGGTAGGGTGTATGAAGGGTGCACGGGATGGGAGCAAAAGTTCCCTTCTTGACCCACTTTTGGGTGTTTGGCAGAGTGCATGAAGGGTGCATGAGTCCACACTAGTAGGTTAACACAAATACACGAACAGGAAACAACTACTCCGTCTAGGTGTGTAAGTCATCTTAGGTTGTGCATTAGCTAGGCCACCGCCACATTTGTTTTTTCACCCCTTTTTTTATCTACTTGCCGGCAGGTAAATTTAAATATCCACCGCGGCGTTGCTTTGGTGTTTGAGTGCGGCAGGATTTTTAATTTTTTGATTGACGGGAGCAGGCGCGGCAGGATTTTTAATTTTTTTGATTGATGGGAGCAGGCGCGGCAGCAATTAGTCACGATGACTCCGCCTGTAAAACCCACTGCTCCCTGATGTGAGAAGTCGTCGACTGCTGTTTTACCATGGTGAAAACCAAAAGATTCCCTGCTCCTCGGCTGGCTCCCTCCGCCTTCCCGTAGATTGCATTGCCTTTTAGCTGTTTCGCCCCTGCATCACCAACGTCGTGCACCTCGAGAAGCAGAGGGACTTCGGTGGTGTTTAGGCGCCCTCTGCATGGGCATGTCCATGTCTCGGTGCAACATGACCATTGGATCAAACTCAGACGGTGCAGATTAGTTACTGTAGCACGAAGCGTGTGGGTGTGTTTGGTTGCATTCTCATCTCAATATACTCCTCTGTCTAGGTGTGTAAGTCACCTTACGAAAACCAAATAATCCCAAAACACTTAGGCACGGAAACGAGAAAACTTAATGTCTTTTTGCTAATTAATAGCATTGCCGCGCTTCACTGATGTACTCGGCGGGAAAAGTGGTCTTTCGTGATTTGACGACTCATTTACTTGCTTCGGCGAAAACGCGCGGTAGGGCGTCCCACGTCAGTAAGAATATATGTGTGCACCACCCGGGAGGACCCCGAAACCGCGCGGTAGGGTGTGCCATGTCTCGGCACGGAGGAAAAATGTGTGTGTAAAAATTTACTGTATGAGACGTAGTACCTATGGTTCGACCTCGGGACCCAGCCAGTCGGTCGAAAACATCCCACTAGCCACACAGCTTCATCATGCTAACATGGCATGGAGGATAGGTGTGGTTAGCTCCGTCTCGACCAGCCACAACGTCTCTTGTTCTAGGCGATTCTTCTATTTTCCAAGGTTTTTTTAGTTGTAATAACCCCACGGCAAGCTAGCACCGCTCTTCGTGTGTGCCCGTGCAAAGGTTAGACGATGGAGAGAATAGAGAGATCGCAGACCTGGGACCCACCAGTAAGTGAGTCAACGGTCATGCACGTGTTGACGAGGCACTCCCTCTACTCTACTCAACGTAATACTGTATAAAATCTACTTATGGGACAAAGCCAACAACCGTTGTTGTTTCAGGCTATCGACTTACGCTTTGTAGTCCAGGTTGCCAGTTCGAATCTCGTCTTTCAGATTTGTTAGTTTTAGGTCCAAATTTGATTAATGACAAGTGGGACCCCCGTGTGTTGTTCCGGTATTTCAGTGTAGGATGGTTTTTCGAACAAACACTTTGCGCGGTTAGACAAGTAACGGCACAAGTTACATGTATTTTGCAAGTTTACGAACAAAAATGACAGCGGCATAGAATATCACATTCACCCCGCAGCTTAGATGCTATGGTGATACAATTTTTTACAACGTTGGAAGTGAGATCCAATGGCTTGGGAGTAGTCTTTGTAATTATGCGCAATTTCCAAACTCTTCAAAGGGTTTTTGCAAATAAAACATTCAGGCCTCGTGTGTGCCGCTGCATCTTGGATCCAACGGCTGCCCGTTGCTCATATTAGGTGCTCCCCGTAGCTTAATTACCCGCTACGGTGATATGAGCATCTAGGCCGTATGATCAGTGATAAGATGGCACATGCGTAGTACTTGTACTTTCTGCGCAATTCCCAAACTCTCTCAGCCGTATATTGCAAAAACATTCAAACCCTACTGTGGGCCGTTAGATCTCCGTGAACTCGTATCACCATAGAATCTACGGTGCGGGAGCACCTCATATTCTCCCGTGCGAGAAAACATAAGGTGCTCTCGCAGCTTGGATGCTACGGTGATACGACCTTCGAGGTCATTTGATCTGAGATCCAATGGCATCTGAGCAGTCTTTGTACTTGTAAGCAGTGGGCCAACTCTTTGGGGGCTTTTCTGCAAAAAAAACCATTCGAACCACCGAGGAGGTGTTGGGTCACAAATCTAACGGCTCCGAAGAGTTTGTATCACCAAAGCATCTAAGGTGTGGTAGCACATGATATTCTTACATACAGGAGAATATGATGTCCTCCTTCATCTTAGATGCTATGGTGATACGAGCTTCGAGTTCGTTGGATATGGGATCCAAGGGCATCTGAGTAGTTTTTGTACAAATTGTGTGCAATTCTCAAACTCATCAAGGTTTCCTGTAAAAATATTAAGACATCATGTGAGCTGCTATATCTCAGATCTACAAGCTCCAAGCAACTCGTATCGACATATCTAAGGGATGGGGGCACATGATATTCTCCCGGGGAGGAGGGGTGGGGGTGCACAACCAATCGGTGGTTGGGAGGGTGGTGACAAATATAATCTAAACAACCCTAAACAGAGCTTCACAATTTTATCTAAGGTCGAGGGGGTGACCCCCGACAATCATAGCTCCGCCTAATTAAACACAACATTTGCATGTACTGTAGTACTAGACTTAATATTCATGTTTCAGTTTCATGTTCGTTTTAAATATTGAATTGAGGACCATGCATGACTTACATTTTACTCCCTTCGTTCCTGAATATTAGTCTTTTTAGAGATTTCAAGTGGACTGGCACATACGGATGTATATAGACATATTTTAGAGTGTAGATTCACTCATTTTGCTCTGTATTTAGCCGCTTGTTGAAATCTCTAAAATACTAATATTTAGGAACAAAAGGCG
Source organism: Triticum aestivum (assembly GCF_018294505.1). NCBI lineage: Eukaryota > Viridiplantae > Streptophyta > Magnoliopsida > Poales > Poaceae > Triticum > Triticum aestivum. The sequence continues at coordinate 466,394,383 of NC_057814.1, read as the reverse complement.
TATTTTTGAAATCGTGTCATACATGCATGGTTTGGAAAAATAGATGCACTATACTTATTGGATTGTTGTTGTGTTCGTGGTTGGGTGTCTGTGTGTGTGTGTGTGTGGTCATATGCTTGATACATACAAAGTTTTCTCACCTCCATATTGTTCATCTTTTAAATTTGAATTTGCATTGAAAAACTTACCAGGGATACCATGAAATGTGAAATCCACGTTGAGATCACTATATCACAAACTCACTCTAATTCAACAACTCGTCATAAATCAATTACCACGTTGAGATTAGTATTTGCAAGGAAAATACGGGCATTGTAATACACATTGATTCGTTCAGCAATTTAAAAGGTTCCTTTCGTATTCTCGAATGGTAGGACCCAACGGCGTACCAGCCAGACCTTGGCTCGTGTTGATCCTAAAAAATAAAAAATAAAAAAACCGGGCTCGTGTCCTTCTGGTGGCGTGCGTGGTACGCACATTAGGCAACCCCAACCAATCGAGCCTCTGCGTTTCGAGTCGAAATATCTGGTGGCCAGAATTCCAGCCCTAGGAAATTCCCCTCATGTCCCCGGTCCATAATGACTACCGATGAACAATGGAGGGATGCTTTAGTAACTAGACAACGTTACCTACCGTGCCGAGCATGGTTCAATTCCCTCGGTCGCCGCTCGCCAAGGTCACCCGCAAACTGCATTGCCTAGTACTACTACTACACCAGGATGAGCACAGAATTGAGCCCGTTTGTTCGTGCCTAGTACTTGAGTTAATATATCAGGCAATGTACTGGTACGGAGGGAGTATCCTTTTGCTCTACATATATAACTTGTCTGAAGTCTAACTAAGCAAAATGTTTGACCAAATCCTTTCTTAAGAAATACAACAGGACAGATGTATGGCTTGAAAATTTATTGCATGATGCAGGTTATGATATTGTTTCGAATCCTGGATCTTAAATTTCAGAAAATCCAAAAGTGACCATAAATTCTTGAAATTGAGCATGGTCACGTGATATGGCAAAAATATTACTTCGTAATATTTTTTCTTCAATTTGAGACAAGCTGCTTATGACAAGTTGCACAAATGAAGAGCCAAGGTATTTTGGAACAAAGACCTGTCACGCTAATGCGAACGCTTTCACTATTGAAACTATGGGCGTTTACGTGCCGCCACGAGTCCCGCTTCTCATCGGCAGGTGCCGTCCGAGCAAGCGTGTGAGTCGATGGGGGGCGTGCGAGCAGACCGCTGCGCCGGCTGACAGGGAGGCGTGCGAGCAGACCGCTGGGTAGGCTCACCGGGAGGCGAGCCCTTTGACCAGGCTCCGCCGCCCACCTTCATCCCAACTGCTCCCACTTTTAATGTCGCCAGCGCCGCAGTTTAAAATCAACCCCGCACTACCCGGTATCGCTACAATCTTCTCTCTTCCTCTCCGATTCTCATGTCGTCTACCTCCAACCAGCCTGACCAAAACGTACGCCATGCCGCATCACGATAGTCTGCCCTGAGTCTTCCAGTTTCCTGAGGAAGACACCTAGCCGGAGTCTCAAGAACATAAGGCGGTTTGGGACGAGCTTGAACTAGCCTTGCGGGAAGACGCCGCGCCTGTCCCCGCTCCCGTTCCAACTCTCGTCGCCCCGACGGCGCCAGCGCCCATCCCCGTGGCATTGATGGGCTGGGAGCCGCACATTGTCGCCGAGCTTGATGCCACGGGGTTCCACGAGGTCCCTGCCGACTTTCACGCGCCCGTGCACCTGCCAGCGCATGCGCCTGCGCGTGCACTGACGCGCACGCCCGGGCCGGTGCCCGTGCACCTGCCAGCGCATGCGCCTGCGCGTGCACTGACATGCGCACCCGTGCTGGTGCCCGTGCACACGAATGTCTCCGCCGCGCCATTGACAGCGCATGTCCCCGCGCGGGTGCCAGTGCCCCCCTCAGCGGCATGGATGGCCGCCGTCGACCGCTTCCTTGCACCAACGCCAGTCGCCTCGTCCCGCCAGTTGACTCGATCCGAAGTCCAGAACATTTTGTCCTTCTTTGAAGCTAGGCCAACGTCCAGGAGTACGCCAACAACGGCGCAAGGCGCCGCCGTCGCCGTCGGTCAGTGTCCTGGTGACACACAGAGCACGGCAGAGGAGCCGCTTCCCACCGCAAGACGCCCCCGCCGCTGCCGCGTAATCTAAATTTGCCATGAAAAACGTTCGGATTGCCATGCTTAAAATCCAAATGTTTATCATTTCCGTTTATTTTAGATCAATCATCGTATAATTTAAAGTCGGAGTCGGACTGAACGAAAATCTATGGTTTGATCGATTGAATGTTCTGCTAGAGCCGTATCAAATTAAATATAAAACATCATCAAGCCACATGTATTCCTTGTCATCCAATGACCTAGACTGCTTCAATGTCGAGCGCTCAACATGTTTAGCGTGCAGTTAATTTCATGCCAAAAATAGTGCAAATCACATAATAACACGCAAATAATATCCTAATTAATATCCGCTTGCACTTAATATACTTCCAAATTAACGTGCATTACACGTACACACTGACTAGTGCTGCTAGCACGTGAAACTGGTGCCGTAACTTGTGAACGCGTCCAGATATGGTCAACGGGAACATCGCCCGCAAGTTCTTCGTGTTTGCTCGTGCGTCCAAAAGCAGAAGGGGAGGAGAGAGAGAGCACACATGGAACCCACCAGTAAGTGAAGGCGAATAGTACAAAAAATAATATTACATGTTATCAATTAAATAGGCTGTGCTAATATAAAAACATTATGTGAACAAAGGGAGGTACAACAAACATTGTTGTTCTACGTATGTTGCCTATTGACGTGCGGCTTGAAGGCCCTGGTCGCATGTTCAATCCTCGTCCTTTATTTTTTAATTTGTATATGGGTCCAAATTTGTTTCATGACATGTGGGCCCCTCGGTGTGTAGTTTGTAGCACTTTAATTTGTGGGTCAAAATTTGTTCCATTCCAAGTGGACTATCAGTGTGTAGTTTTGTAGCTTATTTATAATAATTAAAGAGAGCAACAGAGCTTTTTGCAATAATACCATGGTGCGACGTTGAAGGCGAGAAAGGACGTGCTAGAGAGCGATGACCGAGCCACAGGGAAATCAACTAGGGGAGTTGCGGGGGTTGCAACGGTGTTTCGAGTAGTTGTAGGCCGAATGCTACGAAAATATAATCTAAACCGACCGGAATAAATGCCTACACAATTTAATCCAAGGTTGGAGTGCCCCTCGCAATGTAAATAGCTCCGGCTTTACAAGGGATGGAGAGGTAGCTTCAATGTGTGGAAGATACGGCGTGAGAAAGCGAGGTCAATCGAGAGACATATAGATAGAGAGACAAAGTGAGTGTGGTCCGACATTCATTGAACAAATATATATGCTCTGGAGAGATATTGTCCGATTGAGCTTTTGGCAAGGGTGAGGGCTGTAAGATAGAGTTTGAGAGATGATCCAGTCACAGACGTGTAGATATATTTTGTGCATGGGAGGAAGCAAGGTCAATCGATCACATAGGGTCGTCGTGCGATCGAAAGAGTGAGACGGGTTGGAGAGAGTGACCTAGATAGACAATGTGCGTGAGAGAGTATACAATGTGAATAAGTCGAATTGGGCTCAAACATGGTGATATATCGTTTTTGTCCGAGAAAGAGCAAGGTCAATCGAGACATACAAAAAGAGAGAGAGAGAGGGAGAGTGAGAGACAGAGAGGGAGGGAGAGAGAGAGAGGGATAGAGAGAGAGAGAGAAAGCGTGGCCTGGGGGCGGCTTCGATGGACTGACCTAGATAGACAATCTGTGTGAGAGAGTATTGAGTGTGTCGATCGAGGCCCGAACAGGGAGATATATCATTTGTGTGTGAAAGAAAACGAGGTTAAACGAGACTCGGATAAAGAGTGCGAGATTGAGCGAGTGTGGCCCGCCGTGCGGAAGAAAGAGTGAGACAGTCTCGAGGGAGTGACCTAGATAGACAACGTGCGTGCGTGCGCATGAGAGGTTGGGGGGCTAGATAGGCAATGCATGTATTTAGCGCGAGAGGGTGAGAGGGAGAGGGAGAGAGAGAGCTCGGCATGGGGTGCAATGGCGGGTGTGTGAGGTAAATAGATTTTGTAACAGAGTGGAAAAAGGGGGTTGTGTAGTTGAGAGAGTTAGAGATCTAAACATGGAGAGAAAGAATGGATGTGTGTTGGAAACCGATAGCTTCCTAAGGTGGT